>NW_027437188.1:0-142500 GCF_033239565.1 Halichoeres trimaculatus
TCAGAGGCAAGCTGATCATTTGATAAACAATCAAACTGTATATTTTTAACTGCCTATTTGTTTGGTTGTAAAAAAAAAAAAAAAAAGTAGTGGGACTGTAGCCAGCTACTTCTGCACTGTAGCTTGTAGCTTAACTTGCTACATTTCTCTGGGTTAGCTTTTGCTGTAGTGAAGCTATAGTTTATCAAAATGAACTTGTAGCTTAACTTGCTACATTTTCCAAGTAGCTTGCCCATCACTGCCTAACACTAACCCTAACCCTAAGCGGAGTATTTCATGAAATAAAACTTTTTGCCTATACTGTTTTGGTGACTAACCCTAACCCAGAAAACCCCTTTTCTCCCTTTTCCAAAGACCAACGTAGAGGTAAAAATTATCTGAGACTGCAAAACAACTGCAGAGTGGGTGAAGGAAAACCCACATTTGTTTGCGGTTACCGTTGAGCCGCCCGACATCCTGCAGGTGGGACAAGAAATGCAGCAGGAGTCTGTGAAGCAGTACGTCAGTCTTTCATCTGAGGGATCAGATTAGCTGAGCGAATATGACAGGGAACACATCTTGGAACCATTCAAGTTCAAATTTCAAGCGATAGAAGACATGTGGACATTTTGTGAAGAGATAGTGGACAAAAGAGCCTCTTCTTAAAAAGCCTACACTTGATTCAGGCTCTTTTGTCAACTACAGACCGATATCTAACCTCTCTTTCGTTTCTAAGATCTTGGAGAAAGTTGTTGCGAGTCAGCTCTGTGATTTTCTTCATAGCAACAGTCTTTTTGAGGTCTTTCAGTCTGGGTTCAGAGCTCACCACAGCACTGAGACTGCGCTGCTGAAAGTAACCAACGATCTACTTTTGGCTTCGGACAGTGGTCTTCTTTCTGTGCTTGTCTTGCTTGATCTTAGTGCCGCTTTTGACACGATTGATCATTGCATTCTTCTGAGGAGATTAGAGAGTCTTCTTGGTATCTCAGGAACCGCTTTAGCCTGGCTTCGATCGTATCTTTCGGATCGACATCAGTTTGTTCATGTGAACAACGTCTCTTCTTCTCACACCAGGGTGCAATATGGAGTTCCTCAAGGTTCAGTGCTCGGACCGATTCTTTTCATCTTGTATATGCTTCCTCTCGGCACTATATTGAGGAAACACTCCATAAACTTTCACTGCTATGCAGATGACACTCAGCTTTACTTGTCAATGAAGCCTGAAGAAACCAACCGCTTATCTAAACTTGAAGCATGCCTCAAAGACGTAAGGTCCTGGATGAGCAGAAACTTCTTACTGCTGAACTCAGAGAAGACTGAAGTCATTGTTCTTGGACCTAAACATCTCAGAGAAGCTTTCTTGAACAACATCGCCGCCTCTGACGACATCAGCTTGGCTTCCAGCACCACTGTCAGGAACCTGGGAGTTCTTTTGGATCAGGACCTGTCCTTTAACTCTCACATCCAACAGGTCTCAAGGACGGCATTTTTTCATCTTCGCAATATCAAGAGAATTAGACACATCTTGTCTCGGAGCGACGCTGAGAAACTGGTCCATGCTTTCGTTTCTTCTAGGCTGGACTACTGCAACTCTCTTTTATCCGGCTGTCCTAATAAGTCTATTAGGACTCTTCAGCTGGTTCAGAATGCTGCCGCTCGGGTACTGACTTGGACTGGGAGGAGAGAGCACATCTCTCCAGTGTTAGCGTCTCTACACTGGTTACCTATAAAATCTAGGATAGAGTTTAAAATTCTTCTTTTGACTTACAAAGCGCTTAATGGCATCGGGCCATCGTATCTTAAAGACTTAATTGTTCCGTATAATCCGTCTAGGTCTTTGCGTTCTCAACATGCTGGTCTGCTCGTTATACCTAGGGTCTCTAAAAGTAGTATGGGAGGTCGAGCCTTTAGTTATCAGGCTCCTCTTCTTTGGAATAACTTACTGGTTGAGGTCCGGGGAGCAGACACGGTCTCAACCTTTAAGAGTAGACTTAAAACTTTCCTTTTTGATAAAGCTTACAGTTAGAGCTAGATCAGATCTGAACCAGCTCTTAGTTATGCTGCTATAGGTTTAGACTGCTGGGGGGAACTGACACACAGGGCTCCTGTTTCCCTCTTTTTCTGTCAGTCTAACTTCTAGTCTTACTGTCCTGTTATAGTTACTGACCATACACCTCTCTGGGAGGGTCTGAGTTTGTCTTGTAGGTTCCTGGGGATCGGTGAAGAAGACGGCCTGCTGCTGTGCTCCTGTCCGACACCAGCTACTACAGCCTTGGATTTGGCCTGCTGGTTTCTCCTTAACTGTCGCCACAGCGCCAAACCTCAGACTCCGTCTGTTTCTCTCTCTCTCCCTTTCTGTGTGTGTGTGTGTGTGTGTGTGTATGTGTGTCTGTGTGTTTCTGTGTGCGTGTGTGTGTATCCCTACCCCCCCCCTCCTTTTTTCTCCCCCCCCCCCCCCCCCCTCTCTCTCCCACTCTCTCTCCTCTATCTGTCTCTCTCTAACCCCAACACAGTCGAGACAGATGTCTGTCTAACATGAGTCTGGTTCTGTCCGAGGTTTCTGCCCGTTAAAGGGAAGTTTTTCCTTGCCATTGTAACTTGCTAAATGCTGCAAAGTCCTGTACTCATGGTGGATTAAGATAAGATAAGACTCCTTATCTTGTCTTGATGTTGGGTTTCTGCTAATAAAATTTTATTAACATTTACGGGTCTAGACCTGTAAATGTTTTTGTAAAGTGTCTTGAAATAACATTTGTTATGATTTGGCGCTATATAAATAAAGATTGATTGATTGATTGAAAAGAGGACTACTAGCATATTGTGAATGCAGGATTGAGAACGAGTAGATGGGCATTCTTTTTTTCAATTGCAAACTATGTAAAGCAACAGACAAAATATGTTGAAAAATAATAAAGCATACCTGCATTGAAATGTAGATGTATATATGTATATATTAAAATTGTAAATATAGATTTGTGAATAAGTGTGAGTAGAAATGTTTATAAAATATGTTTGAGTGTAAAATAAATGCATACAACCCAGATTGGATTTAAGTCTGATTTTCAAAATTCAAAGAAAAGATATAGGGGACTTGAGAGGGGTGATCTGCAGCCAGACTGTCTTGGAAAAATGTGCCACTCTACCAGGCTATTGTTAGCCGTTATCTTAGCAGAATTCCTCTTGGCATTGCAAGGGAAGCTAGGAAATGTGGTGTCTTGAAATACATTCATGTCAGATTGCAAATAAAGTACAATTTACATACGATGTAAATGAATGGGATTTGCCATCATAAAGTTCTGTGCTTTGTGCCATCAACCTGGATCTGATCAGAGCCAAATGTAATGGCTTCTTCCTCCATGCCTAGTAATTTTTTAAATATAAATCTATTCAGTAGTTTTTGCGTAATCTTGCTTACAGACAAACAGACAGACCCCGGTGGAAACATAACCTCCTTGGCTGAGGTCATTACCTGGCAGGCCACAAGTGGGCCCTGGACCACAGATTGTTAAACACTGGTCTGTATATAGACTAAGAAGCTGTCAATAACACAAAAACATACTACATGCTTAAATTACAGTATGAGAATAAGGATTCCTACTGTAGGCTTTCTTTCTTGAAAATATGCAGATGAGATGTCAGCAAATGTGGAATTTGATGTCTCTAGTCATATTTAGATCTATTTTTTATTTTTATTTTTTTTACAAGGGGGCATCTCTAAAATAATTTCTGAATCATTCCGAGCTTGATGAACCTTTTTCCAAACACCAAGAGACATTACTCTCTGAACCTGCTCTGGTTCTTCATTGTCAAGGCTCTGAAGCAAGACTAAAGCCTTCTTATTTGTAATTCACCTTCTAGTCATCACTTTTGCCTCTCGTGTTAGCAAGATTTTAGCATCACTATATATTCTGCAGAAGGAGAGTCACCCAGCAGCTTCAAATAGTACAAAAAACAAACAAGCAATCAATAGAGCATCTATAACTGTCCCACACACAACATAATACTACACACATACGTTCCTACCACATACCTGCCTCTGCTACAGTGATGATCAGTGGGCAGGGTGCGTGGGACGCAGATTTCAATTTGGCAACCACCATGTCTTCTGTGCCCAAAGTCATTTTCTTTACATATAAAGCATTTCAATCAGATGGAAAATGAAGACATGACAAGTGCACGACCTGCAACGTTTAGATAGGAGAAAATGAGGGCACAACATCAACACAACATTTTCTTCCTATTTTCATTATTATTATTATCATAATTGTTGTTGTTCTTCTTCTTCTTATTTACTCTTTTAACTTACTTGTTTTATCTATTGCTTTTATCAGTCTTACAGTTTCTAATTATTTTATTCCTGTGTTTACTTTCTTTTCTTGTTCTGACATACTCAGTTTTGATTATCATTATTTTATTCCACTTCATTTTATGTATTTATTTATTTATTAGTAGTTTTTATTAGTAGTATTTTATTTATCTATTTTCCCTTTTTACCAGTCTTCTATCTGCCCCTTATTTTAAGTCTTCTTGATGTGATGTTGTCAATTTTAAACAGTCTCCTTGTCATTATGCATTTTACCAGCTGTTTGGTCCATCCAGATTGTAATATTTCTCCAATTTTGTTGCTTTAGTTAACATGACCCGCTGTGCCTTTTCCTCTGACTCTCGTGGTATCTGATGAACTAATTGTGGATTTTGTTCTGCTTTTTCTGCCTTTATTCTGTCTGATAAACTTCTGTTCAGAACTAATAGAACTTCAAAATTTGATAGCCACCAGAATAACAGAAAAAAAGCTTTTCTGTGGTTATGATGTAAAATCTTTTACTTTGAAAATCTTCATAATTCTACAGTAAAAACGCTGGTCATTGTGTTTTCAGAGTGTTCCTGAGCACACTCAGACCAGATAATACCAGAACTAATGGAGCTTCAAAATTTTATAGCCTTTTATTTCAATTGGGTTTAATTTTGAAAATCCACATCAGAACTTCCTGGAATTTAATGAGTGACCCTTTGGGATTGAGTACAGCCAATCCAAAGTGAAATTAGTTTGTACAAACTGGCAGTTTTATAAAGAATCTTAAGTCTATGGGAAATATGATCAAATGAGTCTTTTTTCAGTGGGCTTTAATTTTGAAAATCCACATCAGACCTTCCTGTAATCGTATGAGTTACTATTATGTGTGCTTTTTTCATGAATTCCCCACCAGACACAGCGTCTCTCGTGTTTATGTTTAGGTTGGATGAATGATACACACGGCCGACTGGTTTGTCAGTCAGTTAAAAGACAGACCCGTTGAAATCACGAGATCGTGCAGACAGCTTTTATTTTGTAATATGTTCATTACCGTGATACCATGTGTATACAGGCACCGCCAAATTGGGTGGCGGCTCAGCTGACACAGGATTTGGAAGTGGAGGCTAGCTTGACTGCAGTTTGAGATCCCTGGTTTAGGGGCCCCCCACAGTAGTACAGTTGGCCATGAGCCTGAATGTAACTTTTCCACTATCGTGGTGTTTGAAGAACATTGCCTGCTAGTATTCTGAAATTTGGTATTTGGGGGTTTGTTAATAGAGTGTAACTGTGAAATGTTTCTGTCGAAAGTCTGTTTCAAAACCAGAGTTTTATCAACATATGCCAACCTCCAGCATCTAAATGCAGATTCCTTTATACGTTAGCTTCAAGCTAGCGCATTTTGTTTTCGCACAAAAGGACGTGGTAACATGTTCAATGTCAAACAGGAATCTCTCGTCAGAGAGTAATGTACATATCTCTGCGTGTTCATTGGTTCTTGAGTAAAACTTGAAGCGAAAAATCAAGAATCAGAGATTTTTCTGGGGAAACTGCAATCCATCTGGTAAGCTACGATAACTGGAGCATATTAGCCAGAACAAGCTTACCTTTCTCTGTGTTCCAGGTATCTGGTGAATGTTGACGTGGTCCCCACTGTCTCCGTTAAACACACTCTGCAAAATTTGCATTTAGCAGAATGTTTCTTCTTTTTTGTTTCTTTTTGACAAACAAATTCTTCGTGATCTGTAAAACCAAACCTGATGACTGATGAATTCGCTGACATGCTGCATTCTCCTCGATTGATTTCTGTGCAGTATAGGAGGAGTGGGCTGCGCGCTAACTTCATAAAATATACGTAAATGCTGCATTTTACAAGAGGTGTGTCTGGCTATTAAATGCTGCAAATCCCTCTAAGACCGCAATGACAGTTTGAGACCCAAAGAGACCCGAGAGACCCCAGACCAAGACAAGACCGAGACCGAAGATGGTCGAGACCGTGACGGGACCGAGACCATTAAAAAGTGGTCTCGAGACCGGCCCCAAGAACTACAAGCCTAACACACACACAAAAAACCAACAACAACAAAAAAACACAATTACATTATTTTCCAACAGAAATTCGTTCAGCCCTTGTTGGACCACTGTGAACAATACAACAAGGAGCACAGTCTTTTCCTGTTCTTTACATACACAGAAACAGGAACAAGCCAACTGCATATGTGTTTGATTGATTTCTTCAGTCTTCATGTAGTATTCTCCAGTATTTTGGATAAATAGTGAAAGGACTGCATTATAACATTCACCAGTCTTCAGACCACTCGTAGCACTTTCACATTGCAGGTCACATTTTAATGAAAAAAAAAAAATCAAATCATATAAAAGGTTGTGCACCATAGTCAAAATACTGGACACACCATTTTGGATAATAGTTTTGAATGTAAACCTTGAGAGTTGGAGAAACATCAGTTTTTGCTCAGAAAATAATCATGTGTCATTTATACAACTTTTCCTACAACAGAGCAGACATTAATGTTCCTCATACCATCACTTCCTAATCAGAGAAAAACTGATGCTGCCATCCCAAAAATCCATCAGGACTCCTCTTACAGCTATGTCAGACAAGCAGTTGCACATGTATTTACATAAAAGACTATACCCACAGTACTTTATGATGCATGAGGGTGTGGAGATTTGGTGATTATTAGGAATGCTGCTCCAGAAAGAAGTCCCAGCACCCAGTTCTCCATGGGTTTTTACAACAACGTTCCACCTATGACGCTGACAGAAGCAGTTTCAAATGGAAAAGTCAACCCTTTGCTTCTTCCATTATTCACACACTGGCAAATATTCCCTTCTGATTCATGGATGTTCATCTGAGCTGGACGAACTTGGAAGGAAAACACACTCCTTTCTTCTGCCCCTTTTTAGCCTCCTCTTCGCAATTTGTATTCTCCTGCGGATCACATCTTGAAGAAAAACACAAACACATGATTAGAAAATAAAGAAATAAGAAATCAAACACCCTCCAACACTTCAACTCTAGAATACATTTGTTAGTAACAATTTCACAAACCTAACTGTCACAGGAGTAAAGGTGAAGGCGGACTTAAGCACTACTCTCATAGCTTCATTAAACAGCCGTATCATGGTCCATGGGTCCTTTTCACAGACTGTAAAAAATGGCTGGAAGTGAGGTATCCACAAAAACTGCTCCCCCTGGTGACTGCCTGCAGTATAGGTCTAAAACTCTGTCTCCCTAGTCATTCCAGTGGTCAAACTTTAAAAAATAAATACACATCGTAGAAACGTTTCATGTGTGAAATGTTTCCACTGATTGTTGTGGTGATTATGAAGATAATATTTGGCTGTGTTGTATAACAATCCTCTTTTTTCTGAAAAGTTTCAATTATTGTTCAGAAGTTATAATTGGGGCTTCATGTCACGTTCAACAATGATTGACAGCTGACGTTCTTGTGTGTTGTTTTTTCAGGGATTGTAAAATATGGAAATATGTAAGGAGAGCCAAGAAGTCATTAGACTTTCCAAAAAAAGAGAAGGAATTTCTTTTTGTCACCAAGCTTCTCTCAGATTCTCCCAGAATCCCTCACAGTCTCTACTGCGCAGACTCTGGCTGCACAACTGCTGCCAATGGCTGCGCCCGTGACAGGGGAATTTTGGCTTTAGAGCTCTGGTCTACCATCTGAAACCCAGTTTGGCTGACGAGACACATTTGAAAAACGCAGCCTCACTCACCCCTCCCCTCCGTGTTCAAAGATCCCGCCCCCCAGTATGGTCCTCTTCGCCTCCTAACAACACGCCCCCTCCGAAAGAACAAGAAGCAGCCGGCAGAAAATGTAACAAACAAGACAGTCACCCTCCTTGTAACACACAGTGGGAGCTTTTTTATTTAGACTAGTGCGATCAAAACCATGAAGCCGGCGAAGTAGGTCGGGCGTTGCCACTGCCAGCTGATCAGAGCAGAGCTGACTGTGGGCGGGGCTTTACCTTTCTCGGCGTGTCTTCACCAGCTCAGTTTAAGATGCTAAAGATGTGTGGCTAACTTATGCTAACATCTATTGACAGAGCCGACCCGTTCCAACCAGCAGTGTTCAGTCATTAGCCAGTTCAGGCTCAGACTAACCCGAGTTCTTTAGCTGACATCTCCCACTGTGGTTAACAACATCATTACCTGTTGCGTCGAACAGCTGTTTGCCAGCTGATACGTGAAGCGAAGCCTCAGTTTCCCCGTGACGAGCAAAACACACAGCCAAACTCCATCTAAGATTTCTGTGGTTTTTAAGGAAGCACTCACCAGAGCAGGTAGGCACCTGTCTCCACCCTGGAGCGATCTCAGTGGGTTTTTAAGTAGTTCAGCATGAGTTCAGCTACAGTGGGAGTAGTAGTATCCACTGTTAAAGCTAATTAGTTTGTGTTTAGCCCTATGTGTAACTGTTGTGGCGAGCGCGCCCGTCCTGTCAGCTGGTGCACATGTGCACACGTTAATTGCTCAGCTGTGTCGAATCAAGCAAGAGGAAAGGAGACGGTAAATGTGAGCAGGTCAGATCAGTTCGAGTTTCATCAAGCTATCTACTGAGCTCTGTGTGTACCAAAACCAGGAGCTGAATGGACAGCTGGTAAGATCACACTTATTTCTTTTGTGGATACAGCAAGGCACCTGTGGTGGTGAGGTG
Source organism: Halichoeres trimaculatus (assembly GCF_033239565.1). NCBI lineage: Eukaryota > Metazoa > Chordata > Actinopteri > Labriformes > Labridae > Halichoeres > Halichoeres trimaculatus. The sequence continues at coordinate 8,962 of NW_027437188.1, forward strand.
CCTTGCTGGTGGCGTGGGGGAGAAATGTTTGTGATTGTGTTGGATCCATGGCCGCTAGTGAGGAAATTAGAGAAAGAGATCCTTTTTCCACCTAAAAGGTCAAACTGAGTGTTTCACTGTTCAACAAAAGCTCAGCTGTCTCAGAGTGGCTCCATGATGCTTCAATAGCTGAGCAGCTAGCTGATGTGAGAGGGGTAGTGGGGAAGGACGAGGTGGGACCATGGGCATGACAGTGCGAAGCAAGGGAGACAGATTGGATGGACTCACGTACCCATCCGAACCGTGCATACCATGCCCGATTTGGATAGGTCAACTAGTATGCAGCTTTGCAGCAGATATACTGAATGGATTTTTTTTCGTTCTTTTTGGTCTTTATATCGTGTAGATTGGACCACAGGACCATTACAGCCCTATAACCAGTATTTTTAAGATGTACAAAGCTTCCAAATCGTAGACCATAGCTGTAAAAGACCATGGAGCCACGCTGTCCGCGCTGTATAAAGCCAATGGTACTTTCAGGGCCTGGTCGCACTGGCTACTGTAACCATGCCATACTAAAGCATGATTGCCCCCCCCCGCAGCGTCTTTCCCTCACTGGAGAGTACAGCCAGAGGTCACACCACTCCAATATGAACCACACTTTAGGCACACTCATGTCTCGCCTACATCATCGAGAAGCGTCTGTTTATATGAAGTGTGATCCCATCAGAGTCAGCACAATGAGACACAGAGAGCACTGCTACAACTTTAGAGACTTTTTGATTCATGTTAAGTTGTTTTGGTCCCACACAGCCCTTTAACACCCTGCTATGGTTTAAAACGATGTGGAGAAGTTGCATCAATCATACGTTATGATTCATACCCTTATGTTTGCGTTCTTGTGCTTGTGCATGAAGTGAACTGTGCTGAAGCCCACCTCTCTAAAGCGTGTCAAAGCAGAGAAGTAAATCATGCTGGCTGATACGCCCTGGCACGCCCCGGGCCAAATGATCTGAGCTTTAGGGTTGAAGTGTGCTTTAGCGTGGTACGGTTTGCCAGTGTGACCGCACCCCGGGATCCACCCACCTGCCACAGTGTCATAATCCTGTTTTGGGTCATGCCAGTAAACACTCGGTGAAGTCCTCCAGTGACGATACAGGCGTGTGTGAAGCACTGACAGGGTCAAGAGAACCAGCAGGAAGCCGAGTGCTGAAGCGGCCCACAGTGCCTGGTCGTTCCTTGACAACCCTTTATATGCAAAAGCAGTGTTAGCTTCGGCAAGATCAAAGTCAGACAGTGTTTGCTGCTGCTTCAACTCTCTCTCATTAACATCCACAGTGTCGTTATCCATCAGGTCATCAGTAGAGGTGTTTCTCCCAGAGCTCTTCTCTTGGTAGTCACTGTGTCCCATGGGGTGTCTGGCTGAGTCCTTATGTCTCAGTTTGTTTGAGTCTGCGCCCTCGTCTTTTGAGCTGATGGACATGTTTTCAGGTATGCTATTATTAGTAGTATGATTATGTTCACTGTTCACGGTGCCTACGGGGAAGTCAGATCTAACTGGGCTCCTTCGCTCAACTTTTTGAAGCTTCCATATTCCTTTTTGCCTGTTGTTCAGGACTTTTTTAAATTCAGGATGCCCAGAAGAAAAAGAACCTGTTCTGGATTCTGTTTCAGGCATATCTAGGAGATTCCTGCTCTCTGGAGGTAAATCTTTTAAAGATCCAACTGTGCAGTTGTTTTGTGCACCCCCTATCAAGGTTGTGTTGGTTTGACCAGACAGAAACTGAGAAACACACACTATGTTTTCTTTCTTGTCTTTATCCATATTAGTCCTTTGTTTTCTCGTGATTTCTCTGGAGTGCCTGGTTTTGCCTTTGAGTCGTTTCAAGTTATCTGTCTTCGGTATTGGTGTGTTTTCAACCTGTGGTTCAGTGAATGGAGTATTCAGCAGAGAGGAGATGGTCTGCTCACAGCAAAGCCTCAGAAGCTCCTGTAAATCAGAAAAACATCCACTTACAGACACCCTCTGCATTACAACAGTCATTCAGCTTTGTTTCTGGAATCATAAAAGTTGTCTTGAAGTCTCCAAACCTTAAATTCTGCAGATCTCTTTCTGTGTGTCTCAGCTGATCGGGTTAAGAACAAGTTATAGTTTCTGCTCCTGCTTAGGTCAGCTGGCTTATTTTCTGTGGATGCTGTCATCTCCAGCCAATCACAGACCTCTAAAGTGGCACTGGTTGAAAGCTCCAAAGTGCGACCCCAGGACACCAAGGCTATTGGCTAAACACAAAAGGAAAGTTGTGCCTCAAGACAAACAGAACAGAATAGAAAATACAGTATTTAGGATAAATACATTCATATATTTATCCCAATTTAACTCTGTTGATTCTATCAAACAACTTCAAAAATTATATATTAGACAGAAAAATAAAATTCTGCTTCTCTGTGTGACCCTACAAAACACTGTATTCAACTTATTCTGTATAAGTCAGGGACGGAGCCAGGATTCTAACTTTGGGTGACCTTAAAAACGGTTGCTAGGCGCTACCCAAGTAGCTGCCTGTTGCAGCAGCTCTCTCTTCTTTGTCCGTTTCTTGTAATTTTTTCGTCTCTTTTTCGTCATCTTTGTATTTGGAGTGGATCATCACTTTGTATGGTTCATTGTCGGTCACGGACACCAAACTTTTTGTGGCTTCGGCGATATTTTTACTACTTTTCTCCTGTGTTTGTCTGGAGATCCTACATGTAACCATGGCTGCATTGTTTACATGCGAAATTAGCTGTTAGCAGCCTGTAGCATGTCAATGCTAACTAGTGTAGGGCTTGATGATTTCCCTCGAGCTGAGGAGGAGGTGGTGAGGACGACGTGCTGGTTCTCGGATGTGAGCTGGGAGGTGATGACGTGGACCTGTCCTTCCATCCATCGTTGTTGGAAACATGGGATCTCGCTCCGGGGGATGGACGAGCTAGCTGTGCTAATCCAGTGGCATCATGCTGTTCACGGACGTGGCTGATGGAGCTGACATCGGATGCCGGCGACACATCGGAGGAGCTTCGCCTGCTGTAAGCAGACAGGATCCAGGAGACAGAGACTGAACAGACTGCTGGGGAGGCTCAGTCCTGGACCCTGTGGAGGTGGATACTGGCTGGACTGGAGAGTGGTGGACGAGTGGTGGACGGGATGTCGTCATCTAACTTCTTATGGACCTTTTTGCACTTTCTATGCCCTTTCTTACTTTTGTTTTCTTAAATGCTGCGGTGACTCCTGAATTTCCCCTCGGGGATAAATAAAGTATTTTCTATTCTATTCTATTCTATTCTATTCTTAAATTACAAAAGTTAGTAAATAGCTATAACTATATGGATATAGATACTGAGACTGAGAGACTGTTACTGTTTACATTTTACAGCAGATTTGAACACTTTTTATCCTTTAATATATGATCAAATTTTAGTGCATCAGACAACAGTGGCTCTGAAAAGAGTGGTACTCTAACACACCAATGGGCTGCACCGCCTCAACTTTCCATGTACTATAGGCTGTCAGAGCAGCAACATTAACCACAGTTAAATGGTCGAGCTAGCCTTGCTAGCCCAGCAGCAGAGGAGCTGCCGGAGGGCAGAGTGGCTTCGTGCTGTTCACGGACGTGGCTGATGGAGCTGACATCGGACGCCGGATTGGAGGAGCTTCGCCTGCTGTGAGCAGACAGGATCCAGGAGACAGAGACTGAACAGACTGCTGGGGAGGCTCAGTCCTGGACCCTTTGGAGGTGGAGACTGGCTGGGCTGGAGAGTGGTGGACGGGATGTTGTCATCTATTTTCTTGTGGACCTTTTTGCACTTTCTATACACTTTCTTACTTTGTTTTCTTAAATGCTGCTGGGACTCCAGAATTTCCCCTCTGGGAAAAATAAAGTATTTTCTATTCTATTCTATTCTATTCTAAGTAAGAGACAAAAATCTACAGTCTTTCCCAAAATCTTCCTCTAGTCATACAGGTATAAGACGGGGCTGGATGATTCAAAACCTTATAAACAACAGGCTAAAAGATTGAAAAATGTGGCTCGTTTTATAAAGACAGGTCATCCAACACTAACAAAACAGGCGTAGAGTGACAACATTTTACAATATTACTATTTAAAACCATTTTTTTAAATAACCTTTTTTTTAAAGAAAAGTTTGAGGTGGGCCTGTCAGAAAGTTTGTGGGCCTGGGACCACTGGGCCCACCCATGACGCTGCCCCTGGTACAAGTTAAGAAGTGGATCTGGTCATTCCGATGTGTTCTTTTCTTCCAGATGTCTCCTCCCTCTCTAAACATGCATTTTGATAAAGTTGTGCACTGTTCCTCGTTTTTCACAGCGGAATCACAAACTTTATCTTGCACTGTTAATTCACTTGCACAGCAACTCTATAATACATACGAGAGAGGGCTGAAAAGTTCATAGCCTGACGAGGAAGGAGTGATGAGTGATGAAACCTGGCATGCATTAAATTCAATTCAGCTTTAATTTTAAGAAAGCAACTTTATTTAAAACGTGCAGAAGATGTAGAGGTGGCTGGTGCGAGACTTTCAAGGCTTTTGGAGAGGTTTTTTTTCTCTGTCTTTATGGACAATTTGAGGTCTCTGGTTTAAAGAAAAAAAGAGCTCACAGGTCAAGCCAGGCAGAGTTTTAGGAGGGCAATATGGTGTCCTTTACAGGGACAGGCCTGCACCAAGTTATTACCAACATACCTCCACCATTGACGTCCTACAGAAGGTCAAGAAAACGGATTTGCTGCCAGGACATTGAACATTTAGCTGTTGGCTTCTGACCACATCACCTGCCCAGTAGGGTCTCATGACAAACTGGTGGCTGTTTCCTTCCCTCTGCAAACCTGACACCTGTATGTAACATTTCTGGCAACCCCATAGCTCGACATGGTTTGGTATTCCAATAAAGTATGTGGTGAGAATTAAGGTCCCATCTTGGCTGGCAGACACCTTCTAGACATTTTACAGCGTTATAACAACAGTACTGTTGCAACAGTATTTCAGTTGATGATAAAAAAACATTAGGCATCCAACCCCCACTAACCTTCATTGAGAAAGCCATGAAGAAAATAAAGGTAAAAGATTTGGTCTCACTGTGTGTACACTGAGCCCTTTATGGGGGGTGATGATGTAGTCTGGCAGACAGGACTGAGCCAGGGCAGACAGAAGTAGACGCTCATGGAGAGGAGCACAGGGGTGGTACAGAAACACGATAGCTGCATCCTGGAAGAGACAATGTGAGCAAACACACAACCACAATTATCTCCATGCTCAAACACTTTTTAGATTGCATTATGTTTAAGAACACCAGGTCCCATTACCTCTGTCAGGGCAGGTGACTGTTTCCGTTCATACTGTGCTGAAACCACGAAATGTGCTCAATTATTCTTACAGGGCTTTAGGCTCCAACATTTTTGGTTAAGGATTTCATTTGGTCGTGTTCATGCATATGTGTTAATTCTCTCTCTGACACAGGCTCTGTATGAGACGTGGTTGATGGCCACTTTTTCACTGAGTCAGTCTGCTCCACCTGCGCTCTCATTTCAAAAACAAATAAAGTACTGCTTTGAACCCCAATGGCTAACACACCCTGTGTGTGTTTATTGTGGATAGTGTGGGCTGTCTGTTGCAGGCAACGCTAAACTTCTTACCGGGTCAATATATTTTAAACTTGAAACTTTGAAGTTACACGACAATAGTAAGAAATACAAAACCTGTCAGGACCAACGCATCACCCGAAATACTGAGTGCCTCCTAACTCCTTTTCAGCGATTAAATGAGAGGAAATGCTCAACTGATATTCTGCTACTAAGTTCATTTAAGTACAGCATTTTTTAAAAGTAAAAAAAACAACAGTTGTTATTGTGCTTTGCTTGCATTCGCGGTGGCATTGTTTCAATAAGCTTCTGGAGGTGTGGCGGGGGGTCCAGCACCTCACGAACTACAGGGCCAACACGGGAGCTGCTGAGGGAGTTTAATAAAATGTGCCCGGTTCTCACAGAGCGGACGGAGGACCAGATTGGAAGAATTCTTGAGTCTCTAATCCTCACTACGTTCCTCTCTTAGTCTCCACAATTTGTCTGTGAACAGGAACCACCCCACACAATCAAGAAAAATTGTAAACCACAGAACAAGTACAACTAGGAAAAATGTCTGAAGAAATGGCGCTGTGGATGCAGAAATCTGAAGCAGCTTGTGCTAGACTTTCAATGCAGAATCCTGAAGATAAATGACTGAAGTAATGTCTAAAAGAGGTTGAAAAGCTTGTGTTGAACTGCTGAATGCAGAAAGGAAAGAATTAGTGAGCATGTAATTAACTCACCTGAGGCATTTTGTCCAATACACACCAGTGTTAATGCAAGGAAGAAATTGGGAAGGACGTGAAAAGTCATAGCCCCCATTCCTAAATGATATGAACATTTTAAAGCTTGAATAGTGTGGATGGGTGAATGAATAAGAATAAGAATAAAGAATTTTTACACAGAAGAATATGCTGTGTTTGTTCTGCTACAATCATGGCAAAAACAAACCAGACAAGTCCATTTACAAATACAAAACAAGAACTAATAAACAAAAATCAACAGCACAAATCTTTAACACCACAACACACACACAGTAATCAACATGGAACAAGAAATCAACCGATTCTGAAGCTCTCAATCAAATTTCAACCCAATCTGAAGCTCTGGTCAAAGTCTGTACAGTTTCTACATTAACCCTGGAGCGCTCAATTCCCTTCTCAAAAGAGAGGAGCGAAGAGTCTCAACAGCCTTTTAGTCATGGAGACAACCAACAGGTAAGTTGGAATTTGCTCATGCGCTAATGAACGTCTCCGGTTTGATCAAATTTACCTAATCCCCTGTTTTATGTGCACAATACATTACCTGTGACCAGAAAATGCTATCATTCTCTTGACCATCCAATCATTTTATCAGTTTAAATGCCTGAAGGGCCGTATCTCAGACAATTCAATGAATTTGGTTAAAGTCAATTTGCAGAAATTCTATTAAAAGGGTTTTCTGCCCACCTTTTTTCATAGAGGCCTCTGGAATTGTCTGAGGAAACACGCCTGTGATCCTCTCTGTCCCACTGCTCGGACTATGAGAAATTTGTCATCCAAGGGTCACGGCACCAAAGTGTAATAAAATCTACCTAGTTCTTTAGTTGAACAACTCCCAAAGATCACGAGGAGAGGATCCATTTCTCAGTTCAGCATTTATTCTGGTCACAGCAGCAGTGAATGGTCCATAGGGGGCGCTGGGGCTCCGCCCCACCAGCTGTGGAGAAGGAAACATTTTTTGCGTTTTTTAAATCAATGTCAGTGTTACTTAATAGTGTGTATGTGTGTGCCTACATGCAACTGCGTCATTAAAACATTTCACCAACTGACACTCATTAAACAGTGAATTTACACTGACAGACAGTGTATCATTCTCTCACAGGGCGCTCGGCAAAGTGCCTGTGACTTGCGGCTAAATAGCCAATTGGGTAATGATTATGGTTATGGTTATGGTATGGGAAAATGATGAATAATTGGCCAATCAATGTTGCTAAATTCAATGCCTGAAGGGCGCTAGAAAAGGAGCCCCTACGGCTACGTAAAATACGTCACGGTTTATGAATGCTAGAGCTATGTGAAGAGCCAGCTAACGTTTTTTTCATAGTGCGACTCCCAGACTCTGTACAGAGGGAAAAAATAATGGCGACAAGGAAGAGAGATGAAGGCATGGAGACGGCAGTAGTTCAAGCACAGCTTCGACCAAATCCGGTCAGATCCTTATTGATTTACCCTCTTGAGAGACGTACGACAGAGGAAAAACCGCTAGTAAAGGCGCTTGGACCCGACATGCCTGAATTCAAAATTTCCCAGCAATCCAAAGAAAAAGAGAAGACGTACAAACAGAATTTTTGTCGAAGCTGGTTCAACCGTAAGACGTGGCTGACAGGTTGTGGCTCAGGCAAGGCACTTTTCTGTTTCCCCTGTATCCTCTTCATAAGTGACTGATGTGACTTGACTTGGACAAGAACTGGACTGACGGACTTAAAGCACCCCTCCCAACGGATCAAGGAGCACAAGAGATCCAAAATTCATATGGAAAACTGCATAAAGCTTGCTGTTTTAGGAAAGATTAGCTAAGCAACGCAGCTTGATGACAGGCACCGCATTGCTGTAAGAAAACACAATGAAGAGGTAGATATAAAACCATGATGTTTTATCTAAAATCATCGATTGTGTCACAGTTTTGTGGTGCTTTTAAATTAGCAATGCGGACATGATGAAAGGGATTCCTCAGACAGCGCCGGAATACTAAGACACTGAGGAGCAGACACACTGAGGAGCAGACACACTGAGGAGCAGACACTGAGGAGCAGACACTCTAAGGAGCAGACACACTGAGGAGCAGACACACTGAGGAGCAGACACACAGAGGAGCAGACACACTGAGGAGCAGACACACTGAGAAGCAGACACACTGAGGAGCAGACACACTGAGGAGCAGACACTCTAAGGAGCAGACACACGGAGGAGCAGACACACTGAGGAGCAGACACACTGAGGAGCAGACACACTGAGGAGCAGACACACTGAGGAGAAGACACTCTAAGGAGCAGACACACTGAGGAGCAGACACACTGAGGAGCAGACACATAGAGGAGTAGACACACTGAGGAGCAGACACACTGAGGAGCAGACACTGAGGAGCAGACACACTGAGGAGCAGACACACTGAGGAGCAGACACACAGAGGAGCAGACACACTGAGGAGCAGACACACTGAGGAGCAGACACTCTAAAGACACACTGAGGAGCAGACACACTGAGGAGCAGAAACACTGAGGAGCAGACACACTGAGGAGCTGACACTCTAAGGAGCAGACACACTGAGGAGCAGACACACTGAGGAGCAGACACACTGAGGGGCTGACACTGAGGAGCAGACACACTGAGGAGCAGACACACTGAGGAGCAGACACACTGTGGAGCAGACACACTGAGGAGCAGACACACTGAGGAGCAGACACTGAGGAGCAGACACACTGAGGAGCAGACACACTGAGGAGGAGACACACTGAGGAGCAGACACACTGTGGAGCAGACACACTGTGGAGCAGACACACTGAGGAGCAGACACACTGAGGAGCAGACACACTGTGGAGCAGACACACTGAGGAGCAGACACACTGAGGAGCAGACACACTGTGGAGCAGACACACTAAGGAGCAGACACACTAAGGAGCATTTTCTGACTGTTCATTTGCTTGCTTGCTTATGCCTGAAAAGTCAGAAAAAATCTGTTGGAACATCAGCTCCACCAAAAAAAAATCTCACCAGCCACCACTGGATCACAGGTAAGATTAACAGTGCCGGTCCCAAAAGAATGAGCCCCGATATCTGGGAGCAATACAATTTAATAACAGTAATTTCTATGCCTACCAGAGATTGAGTTAAACGAAACACCCGAGAGTAATTGGCCAAAAAACGTGACCAACACCACTATCTCAACACACAGCTGGTGTTAGTTTTCAGAGAGATGTGCTATCAAAGTGTGTGACTGTTGAATCAGAGCATGGAGCTAGGAGACTACGTGAAAGTTTACACAAGGTCAAAGAGACCTCGCAGCACGACCTGACTGTGAACACCTCTGAGCTACTGAAGAAGGCCCAGCAGAGACTGCACTTCCTGTGGGTGCTCAGGAAGAACAACATCCCCCAGAGACTGCTTGTGTCAGAGCAGGCTCAGAGGACGTCACTGCAAAGGATTATCAACACGGCCAAAAACATCACCGACTGCCCTCACACTGGAAGAACTGCACCATTCCCGCTGCCTCCGAAAGGCAGGAAAAATAACCCAGGACCCCTCTCATCCCGGACACCACATGATTAATCTGTTACCATCAGGCAGGCGGTACAGGTCTATCACTACAAGGACCGGTTCAGAGACAGTTTCTATCCAACAGCAGTAAAGGTCCTGAGCAAAGGATAAAATGCCTTCCTTATTGTCGTCAAATAATTACAATATAACAATTACATCTATGTCATCAATGCACCTGAACATGGCAGCTATTTTGCACTTTAAACTGGTTTGCACTGACTGAAGGGCTTTTGCAATTTCGTTGCACTTGTTGCAATGACAAATTAAGTTCTATTCTATAAATGTCACAAGATTTATTTCCATCCAGTGTTGCATTAATTTTTCACCAAGATCTTGCATTGATGGTGATAAAGTCTGACCACTGAGCAAAGCCTTCTTCAGCACATCCCAAAGATTCTCAATGGGGTTAGGGTCTGGACTCTGTGGTGACCAATCCATGTGTGAAAATGAAGTCTCATGCTCCCTGAACCACTCTTTGATAATTTGGGCCCAATGAATCCTGGCGTTGCCATCTTGGAATTTGGCTGTGCCATCAGGGAAGAGAAAATCCATTGTAACGTAAGTCAGGCTGGGACCTGGTTTCACAGCTCTGACCTAGTCTCCAACTTTAACCCCCCCAAGGAAGGAGAGGTAATAAAGCAAGTTTTGGAAAAACAGACCTCTGCGCTAAAGTGGTTTTCTCCCGAGAGTCTGCCTCATCCCTTCCTCTGATGTTTGCAAGACTATAAAACATTAAGACATCGCTGTAAATTCGAAGACTTTTCGTTGACACCTGGCGGACATGTGAAACTGTACAGACATCCTTCTCTCAGGGAGAGGCTGGAGAGACCTCTCAGCCTCCACCTAGTATCTTGTGACCCTCGACCTTTCTCTCTGGGAACAGGAGAGAAGGAATGCCAGGAGAAGATCTGCTCCCCACCTTCTCCTCAAAGACAAAGACTCTTTGATTCACACAGTTGAGAACAGCACAAAAATGATGTTTTTACACAAAGACTTACATGTACATCTTCACCTTTGCAAACATGTACAGTGTAATGACAATCATTGATAATGTGTGTGTGAAAACTGCTGTCTTCCCATTGAAACATCTTGATTTTTATTTTATTGGGTTCTTAAAGAGGAAAACCTATCATGTTTAGTCTTGATGTGAAGCTTAAATCATAAGAAATGTGATTTTGACTACTACATGTAGGAATCTCTTTACAGCTCAAAGTTATAGTTAGTTAGTGATCTCTGGGACAATCTGATCCACGTGCAGAAAGATGAGATGTGAAGGGGCGTCAGCCTAAAGTGACCTCACCGACTCGGCGGGAAAAGCTGAGTAAAACTCCACACCAGGACAAGAACTTTGGCTCTTGCTCTTTTCTCTTCTACCCTTCTACACAAAGGCTCTTTCCTCTACCCCTCATCCAGAGGGCTCTTTCCTCTTACTTCTTTCAGAAGGCTCTTCTCCTTCTGCTCCTCAACTGGCAACGCACATGCCAACTCTAAGCTCATCACCGGCTCCAGACTCTACAGGCTGAGACTGAGTCACCTCAGCCCGACTGCATCCAGTCATCTATCGGTGCCTGGGTCTCTCCCTGAGACACCCAGCTGATCGACGGGGATTCCCCCTCATGCGCTGACGTCAGGAGACGAGCGCTGCTCACTGCTTTCCCTGCGGTGATTCAACTTTGGAACTCTGCCAAAGTTTCAACCCGACGCCCAGCATCATCGCCGTTGTTCCAGCCGCTACTGCCGCTGTGAGAATCGACTCTACGGACTCAACTCATCGGACATCACCTCCGTGACGCTCAGATGACCTGCAGCAGGCCTCCAGCCTCTCCATCACCCCTCAACGGACATCCGCAGACATCTGCAGCGGGACCCAGCCACCTCTGTCGCCCCCTCCACTCTCACCATCGGCCTCAGGACTTGTGTAAGACAATCTTGCATTTATTGGTATATCGTGGTCAATGCCCCAGAGATCTTGGGTGGGTTAGTTAGATTTATGTGGGTTGGTTTATGTCATTTTATTCCCTTTACTCCGGTTTTTATGATCAGTTTCACTTTCCATTCATCAATGCATTTATCCTTTTATATCTTTCACCTGTCCATTTATCATGCACATTTTTCCTCTTTTAGTTAGTAAATAAACTTTTCATATATAAATAAATTGCTTTCTGTCTTTGTGTGGTTGAAATTAACGGCCTCTGTACACCGTTCAAAAGAATTCACGTTTGATGTAGCGGCCTTTTGATATTGAGACCTGATAATTGATAATTCTATGAATTATTAACTCACAAATTCTTACAGTAAACCTTTCTAAAGTTTCCCTGTTTTCTCTAAACTGGGTGGTGCCCCGACTTAAATTTAAACTCGCATATTGTAAGTTTAAATGTTTTTTGAAAGTTATACTTTCGCTCCGGTGGAATGCTGGCATTCTGCTGTTAATAATTAATTAGTCATTCTTTGACACCGATTCACGCTACACCATTGATGGAATAACCTGGTCATTCAGTATATTCAGTTAGTCAGCTGACCTCATTCTTTGAGCACAGACTGTTGCTGAACCTAGACCTGACCAACTGCAGCAACACCAGATCATAGACTGCTCCCACAGGCTTGGACAGTAGGCACTAGGCATGATGGGTGATCACTTCATCTGCTTCTCTTTTTACCCTGATGGCCCAAAACTCTGGAACAGGGTCAGTGTGGACTCATCAGACCACATGACCTTCTTCCATTCCTCCAGAGTCCAGTCTTTCTGCTCCCTTGCAAACTGAAGCCTTTTTTCTGGTTAGCCTCACTGATCAGTGATTTTCTTAAGGCTACACAGCTGTTCAGTCCCAATCCCTTGAGTTTCCTTCACACTGTGAGTGGAAATGTTCTCACTGCTCTTACTTTCACAATTAAACACCGCCCTGAGTTAAAACTGATGTATATTTTAAAACAGGGGCTTCATTTCTCTTCAGCTTTTGGCACTTGTGGTCTCCATAGCTAACAGTAATAGCTAACAGTAAATCAAAATGAATGTCTTCTTCTCAATGCCTTGGACAAAAATGATCAGATAAGGCAACTGATTGACAGTTAGAGCAGAGACAAAGGTAGATGCAGCACCTGGGGGGGGGGGATGACTTACGTGAAGGTTATTGAGCCAACGTTGAGGCGGACAATAGAAGTACTCCCCACTCTCTGCCCTTACTGGTCTGAACGCCCCACTAAAACATACACACACATTTACAGACATGCATCTTCAATACTTCTTAAAACGTCTGAAGAACATTTAATAACTTCATGGAAGTGTTACAAAGCAAAAAAGGTAGGAATGGATAATGAATAAATAAATCTGTATTTTTTCCTGAAAAAGGTGCCTCATTATGTGTTTATCAGTGTCCTGTAAATGAGTTACTCCATTACTGCCGCTGGCAGCCCTCAGCCTCTTCGAAAAACTTACCTATTTGGAATAGTATGATTGTATGAAATAGATCTATCCATGCACATCTGCTCGGCTGGCTGCAAAAGGAAAAATTCATCAAGGTGGATTTCATCATTATCTGTCCAACATCCAATCATTCATCATAATGTCTGAAAAGATCAGTCACACACAGCCAATCACTTCCTGCAACAGTCAATGAAAGAGCAAGGCCCTTTGGTAAAATCTAAACATGTGTAACCCTTTCCACAAACAAGTTTTCACAAACAATTCACTCACCTCAGGATCATACCAAGTGTCAATGATACGGGGGGATCCCTGAAAAGCAGACATGAAAAGGGAAAAACAAAAACAGACCATTGGTTAAACAGCTTAACAAGAATCCAATGTGTTGGGTAAGTGTGTGTGTATGTTTGTCTTTCTGTGTGTGTGTGTGTGTGTGTGTGTGTGTGTGTGTGTGTGTGTGTGTGTGTGTGTGTGTGTGTGTGTGTGTGTGTGTGTGTGTGTGTGTGTGTGCCTCTGTCTGTGTGAGTGTATGTCTGTGTGTGAGTGTATGTCAGTCAGTGTGTATGTCTGTGTAAGTGCACATGTATAGCTGTGTATGTCTCTTTCCACTCCTAAGGACCTCCTGTTCCTCCTTGCTTGTGAATGCAGAGTGTTTGCAGTCCTCTGTGAGGCAGTTGTGAAGTTTTCTGAAGTTTTTTGGTTTAACAGGGTGCAGCTGTTTGTGTGGGGGGAGAGGAGCTGTAGAAAGATGTCATAGCCCTGAAGGGGATGTTGCTGAGCCCCTTCAACAGTGAGTCAGTGATTCACTGGCAGCTAGTATCATTAGCTTCTTGGGGACTTTTTCTTTCCAGGTCTTCAGAAAGAAATGTTTTTCAAAGGCAAAAAGTTGTTATCCCACACTCAAATTTACAGTGAGGCCTGCAATAGACAGGAAGATGGATATGCAGGGTGAAATAATACCTTCCAAGCATGAAACTAAAGTCAGATGTACAGTCTTTTTTCTGACTAAACTAAAGTTAAATGTCTATCACATAGGCCATGAAACATTTTGTTTTTTCCTGGGTCTAAACAATTAGATGAATTTTGAAGAAAAAGAGATATGTTGTGGGTAGTACTACAGTGTCATCTGCTGGATGTTGAATAAAGTGCACTTAATGCTGGGAGAGGGTTCCCAGTCCCAGTGTTGTATTTCCTAAATAAGCAGCCAATTGGAGCATTACAAGTCATAATAATGACCTGTTCTTCTAGAAAATGCAAACCTAAACACTGGCATAGGGGAATGTGGAGGAAGTGTGGTGGGCCTTCAATTTATCTCAGGCTCAGAAGAGTCCATAAATGTCTGAGTTTAAAGAGACTGCACCTGGCTGTTTTAGATCATCTCATTAGAACAAAATGTATATTAAATGAACATTTAAACGCACCTCGTATCATGTGACAGCATCAGTGGGCATCACACATAAGATCAATGTCCCTCTTTGACAGCTTTTACATTTACAGCATTGACAGTATGCAGGGAGCTAACTGATGACTACTTTTCTTATATTTTCAGTAAGTGACCTTTTATACAGCCTTCAGACCCACAGGTCCACGTGACCAGCTGTTCCAAAAGCTGCGTGGTGTTGTGTACTACGGTAGGACACACACACATGTGTAGAAGTGGAGAAAAGTTTGCAGACTGACCCTGCACACGGAAGATGTGACAGCTGAAGACTAGATATGCTCATGAAAGGTTTGTTATAGGTGGGCATACTATGTTGTTTTGAACATTATACAGGTAGCAACGAACACGCACACACACACACACACACACACACACACACATATATATATATATATATATATATACAGCGGAGGAAACAAGTATTTGACCCCCTGCTGATTTTGAAAATTTTCATACTAAGAAATAAATGAAGAGTAACTGATTTTTTATGGCAGCTTTATCTTAACAGTTTTAGAAAGAATATCAAGGAAAAAATGGAGAAAATTACATGAAATGAAAAATAAAAATTAATTTACATTTGATTGAGGGAAATAAGAATTTGATCCCCTCGCAACCATGAGCAATGTTGGCTCTCACAGACCATTGACATACTCCTAGTCTCAGTGAAGTCATTACCTTCATGAGAGACACCTGTTCCAAAGTGTCACCTGTATAAAAAGCCACCTGCCCACAGATTCAGAGACAAACCAACATCTCCACCATGGGCAAGACCAAAGAGCTGTCTAAAGATATCAGGGACAAAATTGTTGACCTACACAAGGCTGGCATGGGCTACAAAACCATCAGTAAGAAGCTGAATGAGAAGGTGACAACTGTTGGTGCTATTATTCGGAAGTGGAAGAAGTACAACATGACTGTCAATCGACCTAGGCCCGGGGCTCCATGCAAGACTCCACCTCGCGGGGTCTCACTGATAATGAGAAAGGTTAGAGATCAGCCTAAAACTACACGAGAGGAGCTGGTTAATGATCTCAAGGCAGCTGGGACCACAGTCACCAAGAAAACCATTGGTAATACACTGAGACAAAATGGTTTAAAATCCTGCAGTGCTCGCAAGGTCCCTCTGCTCAAGAAGGCTCACATCCAGGCCCGCCTCAAGTTTGCCAATGAACATATTAATGACTCCGAGAGAGACTGGGAGAAAGTGCTGTGGTCAGATGAGACTAAAATCGAGCTCTTTGGCCTCAACTCAACTCGACGTTTTTGGAGAAAGAGAAATGCTGAATATGACCCCAAGAACACCATCCCTACTGTCAAGCATGGCGGTGGAAGCATTAAGTTTTGGGGGTGTTTCTCTTCTAAGGGTCGACTTCACCGCATCTCGGGCTTGGACAGCCTGACAACTCCCGGAGTTTAGCGTCTGATAACGTGATTTAGAGAGTCTTCTTCACTCTCTGTTACAGACAGTTTTTCAGGATCTGAGTCACAAACTTGTGTCAAAACTCCCCTAACTTTTGAAAAGAGAGGACATTTATCTGATGGAGCTCTCACTCTTGAGCTCAGACTGCACCGGTAACACTCAGCGTGGAGGAGGAGGGGCGGAGTGCCCATGAGCAAAATAGCGCATGTAGATAAAATGAAACTAAACGCATTGTCATGGAGAGCTGGGAGAGAGTCAGGCTGGATCATACAGAGAGCAAAGCCCCAATCAGCAAATAAACATTGGAAAACAAGCCCAAAGTCACTAATAAGCGCTCTGTCCAACCAACACTGCTAACAACAACTTCATTTCCCTGTTACCTGCTTCATTCATTTGGAGATTTACTTGTTTATTTTGTATTGTATTTATATTTTTTTAATCTCATCATGAATGAAATAAAGATAAACAAACATGACACAGGGCTGACCAATCAGAGGTGAGAACCTAACTCTGGGTAAATGCAGTGAAAATGCAACACACAGGTTGAATTATAAAGGTCTGCACATTTTAAAGGCCAAATTAGGTTGAAACACAAAATAACCGGTATAAGTGCTCATGTGTATCATGGCTGCTGCCAACAACCAACCGTAGCTTGAAGAGCCTCCCCCCTGGCTGTTTAACGGCAAGTTTTTGGTTTCATTAACATGCTAAACAAGAGAATTGGTTTTGCATTGTTCCATACTGTACCAAAAATGTACTGAACCGTGACCCTAAAACCAAGGTACGTACCGAACCATGATTGTTGTGTATCGTTACACCCCTATTATTTAGTCATACCCCTAGTAAATTTTAACTTCGAGTTACTTTTATTTGACTAAAAATGATTTATTTATTTATTTATGTTTTATTTTAACAGAAATAACACAGGGAAGATAATAAGCTGATGTACATGAGGTGTCCTTGTGGGGGGAATCAAATCTTACCTTTTATTTACAATTAAACCAAAAGGGACATGTTCAAAATTAATTATTTCCTTCGCAATAATCAATAGAAAGCCTTTGATGGCTATTACAGCAATCATAGGGTCACTGTTTTTGCTGACCAGCTTTTTGTGTGTCTCCAGTGGCAATTTTGTCCATTTATCTTTAGCAATGAGCTCCAACTCTTTCAGGTTGGAGAGTCTCCTTGCCATCACCCTGATCTTCAGCTCCCTTCTCCTACAGGTTAAGAATGAACAATGTAAACTATGAACTGACTCTTACCCAACAGCAGGAGTTAAAACAGGGAGGTACCTCTCCCCACTCTGTCCCCTTCTGAAAACAGTTTCTGGCACAACATGAAAAAGAAATGAAATGTTTGTTTCTATTGTCTGCTCTGTAGAGCTTTATGGATGATATAAGCAAACATTTAAAGCTGATTATGCCTTTGAAGAACCCAGCCTTTTGGAGCCAATGTACAGCAATCTGTCTGAACTCATTTGCAACAGTTGGGTCTGTATGCTTTTCCTGCTCATACAGCAGCATCACATAGCACCAACTGTCCCCCGGCAGTGAGTATGCAGTTGGCTAAATACCTGGCACAGTCAGCATCACCTATCTTATACAAGCATCACAAACATTCTGGAGATTACTTCAAGTATCAACACATTTGGCTTGGATTACAACATCTTTATAATTTGCCACAGAGTCAAAACCTAATACAGCCATTCAACAGTGATCTACCTGGCAGCCTTTTAATTTCAATTGATCTGGAAACTGTGCAATATGTTGAGCCATGACAGTTGCTCCTACTGCATATGAAAAGTGAATGTTATTCTACCTGTGAGCAGTCATTAGATGACTGATAGAGTATGATGTGGTCTACTCTTCCCAGAGGCGCCACACACCAACAGGCTGGGCCAAGTGCTTTGGCCCCGAGCCAGAGGGGGGCCCCAGAGAGCAGACCAACTTTGAATCACTACGAAGCAGTGACAGTAAAGAGTGTTTGCAATGACAGCGTCGGCTGTGTACAATGCCTTAAAGGGGCCCACCCTCACTTCTTGCCGCAGGTAGCACTGTGTATTGAGTGAGGGGGTTCTTCAAAATTCAGAGAATCTATTGCTTTGGCAGTTTAGCTTGGAACACCTCAGTCTGTCCTGCTCCTGTAGAGTCCTGCAGTTAAAGGGCATATTGCAGGTTACATTTTTTTTTTAAATTAACACCTAATATGGTCTAATAAAGGTAGATTAAGTCAATTGCTGAGTTTGTTTGATATTCAACAAAAAAAGGCACAAATTTAGAGGAAGAAGTGGCTGTTTTCAGTATAGCTGTTTAAAACCCTCTTTTTTTTTTTAGCATCACATCATTTGACGTAACAAAAGGGACTCGCATTCCTTTACTCCGCTTTGAGCTAATGTAAATAACAGGTTGTCATGAGTGAGATCGGGCATTTCAGGTCGTGTTTATTGTGTTTCTTCCTCGGTATTATTTAATTTGACCATCCATTAAGATGAATCAGAGGTGTTAGGATGGATGGATGCAGAAGTATTAGCTTAACAGGACATAGAGTCCACTTTTTCCGGACTCTGTGAATTAGCTTTCGTGCTGGGATTCGTCTTTGTGCAGCTGACAAGACGGGACTTTATTTCTGCATTGGTTTCAAAAAAGGCATTCATCCGTGGTGCCCACTTCTCAACAGGAAGATAGATATGATGGAATCTATTTTATAAAGTCTATGGATGGGATACCAGAGCCGGGTGAGACTGACACGGCTACTTTCCCGTCAGACAATTCCAGCTTCACCGGGAGCAGTAGCAGCCTCTAGTGACAGTCACAAACATGGATTATCAGAGATTCAGCCCAAGATTCAACTCGACGGAAAATGAGCTGAGTACCGTAGCTAAGTCTTGGTTTTCTGACTCTGGATCAGTGGATAGACCTCTTTGTCTTTCTCTCTATGGGCTTTATCATGACAGCTCAAAGTATGTTGCTTTAAGATCAGCTCTTACACTTACTTCTTACTTTTTAAGTCAGTGAATCTGATTTCAAACTTTAAATATGTTGATGTGAACACAGCATTAGGCTACATATCACTAGCTAACAGCTGTCACTCACTGGGACACCTGCTCCTTCCTCCTCTGGCTCTCCTCACACCTCAACTCCACTGCTCTCCTACGGACGTTATTCTTCCTGATCCTGCCCTGTTCCCACTCTCCATCTTTCAGAACAGGCTCAAAATTATAATCCTGAGGGCCATCATATAGATAAAAATTGAGATTTTCTTCCTCTTCATTGAAAGGAGTGACAGTCTGATCCATGTTTATGAATGTTAAACAGAGGCAGAAGCAGCCGGACTACCGACTGTGACGTCACGTTCAAATGCCGGTTTTTAATGCGGAAGTACAAAAACCTTTACTAAAACGTCTCAAGGAGACCCCGCGGTTTATTAATTTAAGAATTTCTTTCAGGATATTGTTTTAAAGTTATTTTCTTATGAATTTCTTAACAGTTGTCTTTAACCTGCTATATGCCCTTTAAGAACACCTGCGATCGGCTTGTTTACTGAGCTAGCAAGCTGAAAACAAAAACCGCTCACTTGGACGATACCTTTTCTTCAGCTATCAAATAAAAACTATGTCCAGTTGAAGTAGACTGTCAGGCTAGGAATGCTGAGTTGTATCATTCATAGGCAAGACATTTAGATAATGTATTACTGGGTCCATGGATGGAAGTTATTGTATGTTGTGTGTCAGTGGTGTTTATCTTTAGTTCTTCATGTGTGTTCAGTGGACTTTATGCTTCTTTAGACTATATTTCTTCATGTCCTGTATTATGCAGTGAATGCAAACCTGGTGTCATAATGCAGTCTTCAGCACACACTCTAATCCTCTGTATTGGAACCATGTTAAATCACATTGCCTCTGATTTGACTAAGTAATGAAATAAAAGGGAGTCCAACATTCCAAAGTTGCCTTTGAGGAATTAAATGTGATAAAACAAAGCTTTTTCATGTGGCACTATTAGCAGTTTATTTTTTTTACCTGTTTTTCTTCCATATTTTTTGTCAGTATCAGGTTATTTATTTTATAAGGCTGATGGACACTTTGGAGAGCCCCCCTGTGAATTTTTGCAGAGGGCTCTTAGGGACTAGAAGTGCCCAGGTATGACAGTTTAACAAGGACTCACAAAATGTCTTTCCTTTGAGCATAGCACCAATATAATGATCTATTTCTGCACCCTCTGGTCTACACTATAAGGATCTTTAAATTCTTCACTGTATTGCTATGTTTACCTGAGCGGACCCGGGCCAAAGCATCTCTGGACAGTCCCAGTACACACCCCTGGCAGGCAGGTCCTTCTCCAGAGACAGCTGACATAGAAGGAAGGACAATTTGAGAGCATTTTAAAGAATAAAACAGATACACACATGTACAGACAGGATGAATTGATGAAGTCTACCTTTCCATTGTCACATTGTGGACTCAGGGACCCAGAGACTACACGGATGACCCAGACGACACAAAGCGCGACAAGCAGAGTCTCTGTCAGCCGTGAGGGCATTCTTCAGCTTAAAGTCCACAGCCAGTCCCCCAGGTCCGACAAGATCCCATGTCAGCTTGTTGCTATGTCTCCTTACTCCTTACACAGAAACAATGTGAGCCAAATGCAAAGTTTCACAGCAAAGCAGCAGTCTAAAGTTTGGTTCAGAGTATTAACATCCCAGAGAGCCACGTTTCCGCTGAGAGTCCAGATTCTAGACTAATAAAAGCCAAGGTCTCCTGTGTGACAGTTTTATGAAACTACGGCTCAGCGACAAACTCTTAAATACTTTTAACTTCCCAGCTACTCCAACTCACAGTTATAAAGTGACGTATTTTCAATAATGACTTCCCACTGTCTTTCAAAATAGCATCGTTATCTTTTCGTTTGTTCTTCCAAACGCTGTGACACGATTGATTTTGTTGCTCATTAAACTTTTTCTAAGTCTAAACTTTGAAAAAAAAAAAAAAGACATAAACTTTCATTTTTACTTTTTTATGTCGCGCATGCAATGACAGCCTTACTTTTATTTAGTGCGCAGAGTCTCCATCACGGAAGCACTGAGATACTTTGAGGCTAATGTCCAACTTTACCTTTTTTTTTTGGACTACGGAATCTCAAAAGGATCAAAAGATCTAATGCCGACTAAGCAAATGCGCCTAAGTGCAGTCCAAAAAGACAGCTATGAAAAATCAGTGAAAAATGACTTTAACAAGTGACACACACACACACACACACACACACACACACACACACACACACACACACACACACACACACACACACACACACACAAACACACACACACACACACACACTCTCTCTCTCTCTCTCTCTCTCTACATGATCCTACTTCAGATTAAGGGCGGAACATGAGTCCAGATGCGCGCAATTTGTGATGTGATTATTGCACAAAGCCTTTTTGCATTTAATAATAGCTTTTAGAGTTTGTACACGATTTTACTTTGCGGAAATACAGTCAACGCCCAGTAATGAAAACTCCTGCTGCACACAAGCATTACCTGCTGGATAAGGTAAACTGGTCTTTCTTGATACAGGGCAAGTCTAACCAAACAGCTTTACTGGGTATAAGGGTAAGGCGCTTTCAAAATAAAGCAGGCTGCAGTAAAACAAAGTAGGCTAAGTAACTACAGTGTCTGCTGACGTGTCACAGTACACATCAGGTTTTGGTGAACAACGTTCAGAGCTGACACAGCTTGGAAAGGACTGATTTTCAACTCAAAAGATATAAGCCGTCATAAAAAGAGGTTTTAATTTGAAACTCTCAGTGGGAAGTCTGTTGTATGTTGTCTGACTTGAAACTTTCACTGCCTCCCCACCTTAAAACAACAGGGATGCACACACCTTGTCATCTAAATTCTGACGTAGGTCTGTGAGAGAAGACGTTGGTGCCTGGGCAGGGAAGAGCTGGACCACTATGGAGTCCACAGTCCCCAAAGGTTTGTCATTTTTGTTTTACTTATTGATGTAGGCCTATTATTATTATTTACATATTTATTTCTTTTGCAACGTTGCATCTTTCATCAAATTAAAATAGTTTGGGCTCAACAGCAATTTCAACTACAGGCAGCAGTTTCAAGTTAAGCTCTTAAAATCAATTAACAATGTTCTTTGTGAATTTGTCCGTGTTTGCTTGTGTTTCTGTGTCTAAGAGTGTGTGTTATTACGTTTAGGGTGTGGCACCTCTTCAAATAGTTCAATGAGCTTGCAGGAATAGCTGCAAAGAGCACCAAAAGAAAAAAAAAAGTTTCTTTTTTGTAAAGTTAATGTTGAAACTTTGATATGAAATTGAAGAAGAAGGACCAAGTATGTGCAGTTTTTCATTTCCTGCTTGAAGTGAAACAGTATTACACAACAGCAGCTGACCGGCCAGAAAATACTTGCAAAATCACCAGATGGTTTTTAAGAATCTTTGTTTTGAATCTAATTCAATTCATTTAAAAAATGTATTCATCTATCTTTATATTCATTCTTTGTTTTTTGTTTTTTGAATGAAAAAAAAAAGAAAAGGATCTTGTTTGGTGTCTGTCTGACAACAAATCTCCCAAACCCTACCTTCCTTTGAATAGCCCAAGGTGTTGTAGGAGCTGCAGTTGACCAGGCACCAGCAGCGCCCCCTCCTGGTCAGGTGCAGCCCCTTGCTGATGTTGCAGAGCCAGTGAGCAAGGTGGTGGATGACAAGCTGAAACCAGGGCAGAAAGCAGGAGATTGCAAGGTGAGTTGTAGAGAAATTTGGCATTTCATTTTAAAACAAGGTTCCATATCTCACCATAACACCAAGTATTTAAGGTACAGCAGGTCTGTGACATGATGGTAGGTGTTAACTTTATTTACTTGGAGTAAATATTGCAGTGATGACTGTAACTCATATGTTCTGTTCATGTGTGATATGGGCTTGTGCATATTATTATGAAGGTGTTGTATTAGAGTGCAAAGGGGAGCAGATGACCTCTACTGTTTGTCTTTTACCAGGAGTTGTACTCAGCTGACAGCTCTCTGTCCTCGTCAGACAGTGAGGATGAGGGTTTCAGCAAGAAGGACAGAATGAAGCAAAAGAAAAAGAAAAAGAAGACAAAAAAGAAGAAAAAGAAAGTGAGTGTCACAAAGAATGACCATTGTAGCTCATTCCCCTTAGTTTAGTTTACTTAGACACATAGTCTTTGTGAAGTACCCCATAAATTTAGACATGCCTTTGGAAAAGGGATCCAAAAAGTGTACTTGTAATATGAAAAGGGGAAAACCACTTCACTTCTAGATTTTGGGCCTGATTAAGGCTGCTTGCCTTCTTTATTTGTCAGTTATACTCTGTTAAAAAGGGAAAACTGCACCCAGGGTGTAAATCTGTGATCACCTTTGCAGTGAGTGGCTCACAGCATACCTGAAATAGGTGTGTCTATGGGGTTTTGTGTGTTGCCTTGGTGAAATGGTTGCAGGTGTGTGTGTGTGTGTGTGTGTGTGTGTGTGTGTGTGTGTGTGTGTGTGTGTGTGTGTGTGTGTGTGTGTGTGTGTGTGTGTGTGTGTGTGTGTGTGTGTGTGTTCTTTTCCCCTTTTTGCATTCTGCTGGTTGCTTGAGGGGGCCCCTCCCTTCAGTTAGCAGCTACACCACATTCTCTTGGAGGAGGGAGCAAAGCTTCTCCCCTGCTGTTGGTGTGATGATTCATTATGTTTTCATTTGTCACTTTCAGCACCAAATGAAGCTACAGTAGAGCCTGGGCAATTCATACTCAGAGCCGAGCCGTGACTTTTAATTTCTTTCTTAACAGGATTCGAGCTCATCTTCTTCGTCATCATCATCTTCGTCCTCCTCCTCATCTTCCTCCTCCTCATCTTCGTCTAGTAGTTCAGACAGTGACAGTGAAGTAAGTTATGAGTTTGGCAGATCTGCTCATATAGAAATCTGTATATATTTAGAAATTATTCCTGATACACAGCTCCTGTTCTGAACACCTTACACACAAGTAGCTGGCTGAAGATTTCCACAGAGGACAAAAAATTATAAAGGACATGAGTCAGAATGGTCCATACAAAATCTTTCTGAGTAGCTTCATTTTGAAAAGGAACACCCCTGGGTGTGTTTCAGTTGTAAAAATGAATTGTACTGTGGTTAGATTGTGTGTAAATGTGTTTATTTATTAATTTTCAGAAATGTTTTATTTATTCATTTATTTATTTATGTATCCTTTTGAAAATTATATAGTCTATGCATATTGATTATTTTTGTTAAGAAATATTTTTGGGGGTATTTCTGCTGATTTAAAATGAACAAAGGTTCCTGAGATTGAATTAAATCCCAGATTACAGCAGTAAGGCCTTGTCTTTGGTACTTAAAATGAATTCTTAAACAAAAAGAAACTATCAGGATGACTAAAGGGAAAAAGATGTTTTAAATGTTTTAATCTAGGGGACATTCAACTCTTGATCATTTATGTCCATGATTAACTTAGCATTTGAAATGTCCCCTTTTCAAACAAGCCCTACAGCCTGCAAGGCCTGACTCCTACCATTATAATTTCCCTTTATCCTACCTGTAAAAGCACTATATGAATCTGAATTATTATTATTATTATTATTATGATTATTATTATTGTAAGTATTATTACCTCCTGACACACATATGACAGAATCTTTGAAATGTTTGCAGAATGCAAAAAAAGAACAAGTTCTGGTATAAACTTTAGGTCTTTACAGGATGAAAAGAAGAAGAAGAAGAAGAAGAAGAAGGATAAAGACAAGAAAAAGGAGTACGTCTGGGAGAGTGTTGTTATATCCCAGACTGGTATGTGAGGCACAGTTTTAACATTTGTTTTTGCTGCTTTGTTCCAGCATTTGAAATCTATATTATAAACATTTATTAACAAACGAGACCATTTTAAAATAGTGCATCATTTAGATTCCATTTTGAGTTAATTTACAGGTTTGAAAGCTGTTAACAGAAATCAGTTAAACAAATGCATTGAAAAAAAAACAAGCTAAAGATTTTCCATCATTGCTGCAGTCCTTTTCACAGCATCTCTCCTTTTCTTTTCTTCCTTTTTTTTTCTTTTGTTTTTTGGACCAGCTGTTTGACTATTAAAAAGCCTCCCAACTGAAGCACACAGCACTTTGTTCAGGTGTAAAACATGATTCACATTTTATTCTTTTCAATGTGTTGAAGGCCCTGATGGACAAGTGGAAAAGCAGTCTGCTGAAATTCAGAAGCTGAGCCAGGTAAGGAAGATGTCCAAGCGGATTTGTCAGCTGTTGTTTTTTCTTGTCAAGTCCTAATGAAAGCATACCTGTGTCTGTCTTTAGGATTCTGGCTCATCAAAGGATAAGAAAGAAAAGAAAAAGTCCAAGGAAAAAAAGAAGAAAAAGAAGAAGGTATGTCACATTTTCACAGTAAAAGACAACCATCGTAAAGCTTCTACTGAACAGGTGCAGCAATCTTTTAATCCTGGCCTCCACCCTCACACCACCTCCACTCTGTGCCCCTCCATGTCTTTATTTCCCTCCAGTGTCCCATCTATTGTTTACCACATGAACATTTACTACTGTTTACTTTTATAATGTTCATTCATTCATTCATTCATTCATTCATTCATTCATTCATTCAGTCATTCATTCATTTATTCAGTCATTCATTTATTCAGCCATTCATTCATTCATTCATTTATTCATTCATTCATTCATTCATTCATTCATTCATTCATTCATTTATTCAGTCATTCATTCATTCACTCATTCATTCATTCAGTCATTCATTCATTCATTCATTCATTCATTCATTCATTCATTCAGTCAGTCATTCATTTATTCATTCATTTATTCATTCATTCATTCATTCATTTACAGGACTCCAGCTCCTCTTCATCAGATAGCTCATCGTCATCTTCTTCTGACAGCGGACACAACAAAAAGAAAAAGAAGAAGAAAGAGAAAAAGAAGAAGAGAAAGAAGGTAAAGTAACGTGGATGTGTTTGTGTGTCATCTATTCAGGGATTTTTTTTCTTGTAACTTTTAAAGGAGACTTTCATTTACCATGCAGTTAAAATTTCTCTCGATGAATGCTTGAAGTCATTAGCAACTGTTTTCTCTGTGGTTTATGAATGAAAAGCACCTCTGGCACACCTTCATATGAATGGCTAACCGGTATTTTATAATACCGGTATTTTATAATACCGGTATTTTATGTAATGCTTGTTTTATAGTTAAATCAGAGGTTTTTATTCTTTGACACAGGACTCTAGCTCTTCATCCTCATCTTCATCATCCTCATCTTCATCATCATCATCATCATCATCATCATCTGAGAGTGATGATGAGTGTAAAAAAGAGAAGAAGAAGAAGAAAGAAAAAGATAAAGAGGATAAGAAAAAGGTCACATCCCTTTTCTTGTTTAGTGAAAAGCCTGTAGCCACTGTATACCCTTATTGCTGGCTGTTTCTATCATGTGTACATTCAAGGGTGTTTCTCTTTTTTTTTTTTTTATAATATGCATGAAACAAGAACCATGGCTAAAGAGTTTTTCATGTACTGCATTAGTTGCTCTCAGTGTACAGCACAGATATGTCACTAACTCCAGTGTTGACGATATTCACATTTATTTATTTTTCTCCCTCAGGATAAATCAAAGCAAGTGCTGAAAAGTGATTCCTTGTCAGCAGCTGGTAGGGTTTCCCTTTTCTAGTGAAGAGACAGTCACTGGACCCAGACCCAAATCTTTGAGACTGACACGGTGCTATCGGTCTGTTTTCATTTTTGCAGATGCTCAGGTTGCAGAATCAAGAGCTGATGGTGAAAAAAAAGGGGGAAAGGATAAGGTGAAATACATTCACTCCATAAACATGACAGATACAGTATGTGCACATGCCTAGACATGATTTCTGCTTGGTTTTGACAGGCTAAAGACGAGCTGACCAAAGCAGAGGATGGGAGACTGTGCTCTACGTTTGGTGGTAGGTGTTTGATGGGACTCTCAGAGTCAACATCTGTTCAGGCCTTGGTACAGGTTTTGACTTGTTGTGAATGCTCCTGTCCTGCAGGGGAAACACAGGCCATCTCTGATGCTACTATGGAAGGTCACCTCAGTGATGATGAAGGAGAAGGGGGGAAAGAGACGGATAAAAAGAAGAAAAAATTAAAGAAAAAGAAGAAGAAAAAAAAAGTAATTATCATCAGCTTTTATGATTGAAGTTTATCATTGCATGATTGCATTCAGGGGCAGGCTGGCCATCGGAAAATTTGGGACTTTTCCCTAATGGCCGGTCTATTCCAGACCCTAACTGGCCGGTGGTCGAAGCATTTTTTTTTTGTTATGAATGACAGGAGAAGACTGGTCATCTTGACGTTCTGGAGAATACCAGAATATTTCCAAAAAGGACCCTTTCATTATTTTATTGTTCTCTATAGACAGTTTTTCACTGCTAAGATTTTTCTCTGTGTTCTCCTCTGTATCTGTAGGACTCTGGTTCTTCTTCCTCCTCCTCCTCCTCTGATAGTGAAGATGATGATGAGAAGAAGAAGAAGAAGAAGAAGAAGAAGGTACAAAAAAGACATTTTTGTAATTCAGTTGTTCATTTCTAAATAATCTTTGTCTTATAAAGAATTCTTCAAGCTGACTCCTCCCTTTTACCATTTTGAGCTCCTTTCCTCCTCTCTTTCCTACAGGATTCAAGTTCTTCCTCCTCGTCTTCCTCTTCCTCTGCTAGTGAAGATGATGAGAAGAAGAAGAAGAAGAAGAAGAAGAAGAAGAAGAAGAAGAAGGTTGAATGAATTCAGACACACTATTGTTGTTGTTCATCTGTAAAATGATTTCTTTCTGTAAAGGATTCTTTATGACTCCTCTTTTTCTCTTCTTTAATCTTTCTCACGATCCTTCTCTTTTTTCTCACTCACTCTATCATCCATCAATCTCCCCGTCAATATCTTCAACAGGATTCCAGTTCTTCCTCCTCATCTTCCTCTTCCTCTGATAGTGAGGATGACAAGAAGAAGAAGAAGAAGAAGAAGAAGAAGAAGAAGAAGAAGAAGAAGAAGAAGAAGAAGAAGAAGGTAAAACTAAGTCAGTCACCCTGATGTCGCCATTTATTTCTCTTTACTGTGAAGGATTCTTCATGACTGTTCCTCACCGCCTCCATCTCTCTTTTTCTCACTCTTTCTCCATAACCCATCAATCTGTCTATACTTTAACAGGATTCAAGTTCTTCTTCCTCATCCTCCTCTTCTTCTGATAGTGAGGATGACAAAAAGAAGAAGAAGAAAAAGAAGAAGAAGGTAGAGCACGAAATGTTTATAACAGGAATCTGTTTTGATCAGGTTGACCAGTAAAGGCATAGTTTGCATCTTCAGTCTTCACTACACAAAGACTGTACTGACCCCCCCCCCCACACACACACACACACTTTTCCAGTATTCTGAAAAAGACTCTGGTAACCAGAATTAACTTTTTTTTTAAAGACATTTATTTTTAAATCCTTAGAAAATCATTGAAATAATAATTACAGACTGCTTTCACTTGAAGCTCTGAGTCCAACCACTACGGCCTGTGGATGTGAATCTGATGACAGGTCTGGTATGACATGCCTTTGTTTCATTTCTCTGTAAACTCACACACCCTCCTGTCAGGCTCCTGGAAACGCTTCCTTTGAGGACCACAACAAGCTTTTTTTCTACAGTTCACATTTTTCAGACGCTCCCCTTTGACACATAATCTTTGGAAAGTATACTCCGTAACTCCATATTTTTTTTGTCTGCCTGACAGCTGTGTAACATCTCTGCTGCTCTGACCGTCATCTTAGCATTAGCATTATAATGCTGCCTCAGTTGTTGGTTAACTGGCCCAACTTTTGGTCCCCTCTGCTCTGAACATTCAGCGCGCCTCTCCATTTCTCCTCTCCTGTCCAAGCTCTGATGGGTTCAGTCACTGCGTCACAGCAGGGACGCAGTGAGGTCATGCTTTACAAAAAACTGACACCCTCTCATTATTTTGAATGTAAAACAAACCTTGTCCTATATTTGGGTCAATACGGTACTTTGTGTCTGACTGACTGACTTCTGTTTCAGAAGAGCCGCTCTTCAGATGAAAGTTCCTCTTCTGGTTCATCCTCATCTTCCTCTTCTTCTGATTCTGATGGTGACAAGGTAAGAGCTCTAAGCCATGTGAGCAGTGTTGACAGAGACCGATCCCTTACACTTAATCATGTTTTGTTTTTGTTTTTTTGTTTTTTTTTTTTGCAGAAAAAGAAAAAAAAAAAAGATAAGAAAAAGAAAAAGGACAAGAAGAAGAAAAAGAAGAAGGTAAACACAGGTCATTTATTGAAATCATTTTGGTTGATCTCAGGGTTTGGAAAGTTTAAACAAAGATATTAAATTATCCGAAGCACAAGATGCTAAATTCCTCACAAGAGGAACAAATGTTCCTTATTGTGACATTTCTGGGGAAAAAAAAAATGTGTGTGTTTTTGTTTCCCTTTATTGACCACCTTTTCAGGACTCCTCATCCTCCTGCTCCTCCAGCAATTCCTCAAGTGATGATGACAAGAAGAAAAAGAAGAAAAAGAAGAAAGATAAGAAGAAGAAGAAAAAGAAAGACAAGAAAAAGGTAAACTTTTACAGTGTACTGTTGACCCAGCATTCCTGGATCGTAAACACTGTTTTTTACAACTGCAGTAAAACATATATTCATGTTGTACATTCACTTGTATCAAGGACACGGATTCTTCCAGTAGTGAGGATGATAAAAAGAAGAAGAAGAAGAAGAAGAAAGAGAAAAAGAAGAAAAAGGTAAAAGTCACTTTTTTCTCGAAGAACATATTTTTGCATATTTTTGATTTAGAAATAATTTTAAAACGGTGCTTGTTCAGGAATCAAGTTCTGGTTCATCGAGCTCATCAGATAGTTGCAGTGATAATAACATGGAGGAGAAAAAGGAGGAGGACAAGAAGCAAAAGGTACTTTCACTGATATGGTAAAACGGCAGATGATAAGAAGCCATGTGGAGGGTTTTTCATGGTTTTCTTTGTGTGTTTGTCTTTAGAGCTCAGGGTCTTCAGGAAGTGAAATGGAGAGGACCAAAAAAGATGTGAGTTTATTTTCAACTAAGAGGTTACTGGGAAGACTGAACACGTGTTGGGATCAAGAAAGTCACTTCTCTGTCTTATTTTGATTTACAGTATACACAGCTCCCTGTTTTTTACTCAATTATGTTCATGTTCAGCACAGTCTCCTCAGGTCTCTGTCTAACATGAGTCTGGTTCTGTCCGAGGTTTCTGCCTGTTAAAGGGAAGTAGTTAGTCTCCATGGTGACTTGCTAGATGCTGCAGAGCTCTGTACTCATGGTGGATTAAGATGAGATCAGAATCCTCATCTTGTTATCTTGATGTTGGGTTTCTGTTAACAACATTTTATTAACATTAACAGGTCTAGACCTGTGAATGTTTTTGTAAAGTGTCTTGAAATAACGTTTGTTGTGATTTGGCGCTATACAAATAAAAACTGAGTGAATGACTGATTTAATTTCAGGAAAGTCTGGATGCTGCTAAAAGTTGTGAGCCAAAAATGGATACAGTAAGTACAGATGGTAAAAGACTTTTGGCTCCAAGTGACAGCAGCTCTCAGCCCGGTGGTGCTCCTGTCGTCTCCTTTGCATCCTTGCCCTCCAAACCAACAGTGAAGCTGGATCCAGTGGGTTCATTGGCCACATCTAATCCCCCTGTCTCTGGCACCACTACCACTATGAGCATGGGGGATAGAGTCACAATCCGCAGGTCTCCCAGCCCCATGGAGACGTTGATGGGGAGTCCAAAGAGGCTTGGGGATGGAGGGATCCGTTCCTCCACTAATCTTAGTGCTGGTGATCTACTGAGGGGCCCGAGGCCTTACCACTAACACAGAGATCAGAAAAAATCTTACCTTTTAGCAAACAAACTAAACAAAACATTGCTAGCATAACATAGCAGAGCAGTTTGATGATGATCTTTTAAGGCTGATCCTCTTGATGTGTTTTCTGGTGAATACTGGTGAGGGGGTAAATATGCATTGAGACTTATCACTAAGTTAAAGTTATAATTTTCACTTTGAGCTAAAATGTCTGGTTTTGATCACATGATGATTCATGTTGCTTGCTTTGCTTATTAAAAGGAAGTTTATTACATCTGATTGATTCCTTCTTAAATCTTTACTTGTAAAAGTTGATTTTAATAGCTGTAACATATGTTAAAGGTGGGGTCTGCAGGAAGTTTTGTTACTTCCTCGTAAATGCAACATTCAAACTGGGCTCCTCCTCCTTGGCACAGTGCCAGCAGCAGCACACTATGGGGCGCCGTTTGTAAAGCAGCATATGCACAAAAAAAACCCAGCAACATTTTGTCACATTTAGCTTCAAACCATGTAAAAAAAATGTGTGTGATTTTTTTCTAGTGACCTTTAATGACATTTAGAATAATATTTGTCATCTTAGAAAAATCTTAAATAGTAAAATGCAAACATTAAATGTCACACGTAAATGCTATATATAAATCTAAATGTTAAATCTAAATGAAAATGTTAAATCTAAATGTTAAATCTAAATAAAAATATTAAATCTAAATAAAAATGTTAAATCCAAATGTTAAATCTGAATAAAAATGTTAAATCTAAATCTAAATGTTAAATCTAAATCTAAATTGAAATGTTAAATCTAAATGTTAAATCTAAATCTAAATGTTAAATCTAAATCTCTCGGACACAATAAAATATTTAGCTAATATGCAAATTGAAACTCTGGTAACAGGAAGTACCAAGATAAAAGCTCACTACTACTAGAACTACCATTGTGGTGTTCAACATGTTATCATGCAGTGTCAGAAATAAACAGCTGCTAGCACAGCTGATAGAGAGAATCTGATCTATTTAATTGTGGTGTTTCAGCAGAATGAATTAAAAAGATATATATGGCACAAAATGTGGAGGGAGACTGGTATGGCTGAGAGCATAGGAAGGGCTGTTCTGGCAGCCATAAGACAATTTGTTACGGCATCAGCTTCATCGCCTGCTGCAGAGCAACCGCGGTCACTCGGTCAGTGTTTCCAACTCTCCAGCATCTGATTGGTCTGACTGATCTCCAGCACCGTGGAAACAGTGCTGTTAGCGGAGACGGTCAGAGCCGCTGTCCCTGCAGCAGGACAATGGACAGCGGGGCACATCGGAGGACACAAAGCACATCACCTTGTGGGCCAGCTCCCGAGACAGATGTAATCTGTTCCTTTGTCATTAATAGGAGAACAAAATGAAGAGACAGTTACACAGCTGGCTTATCCATTCAGAATACTTTTGATCCACCTGCACTCCTGGTTTGTCATCACCGAGCAGAGCCTTTGGTGATATACTGTATACTCTCCCAGTGTCTCCACCTCATCCTCCTTACAACAATGTACTCCATCTTTTTAGATCACGTTAGAAATAAAGACTACCTGTTTCAGGTTTGTCAGATATCAGTAATTATAAGACAGATCCCTTATTTGGACCTGAAAGTACCCATCTTCTTTCAAATCATTTACATCATGTAACTACAACTTGTATCTCCAGGGTTACTTAATTTATTTCTAATCTTACAAAAAATCTCTCATATCACATTTTTTAAAAAGTGAAGAATATTGTGCCTTCACTTTTAAAGTAGCCTGTGTCAATTGTAAATCCTCAAAATATGACAGGTTTGTGTGAAAAAAATGCCTGCAATGAAGTTTTAGCTGCGTTTCCACCAAGCAGTCCGGGTCGGTTCAGTACGGTTTGGGACGGTTTGGGACAGTTAAGTCTGATCCCGTTTGTGTTTCCACAGCAAACTGTGCCCTCTCGTGGTGGGTGGCGTGTAAGCCGGAAGCCGCAGCTGGTAAACAATAGTTGATTTATTGTGCACAAAATGTGAGTGCAGTGGCTGAGAGAAGCAATAAATGAGTGTTTGGGCTGCTGGCAGGAGGGTAAAGGAGGCACCGTAAAAGAAGGAAAAGAGACAAGAGTAAATTCACTAAGGATCCAACAATTACAAGAATTATTCTCAAAATACTAAAGCCAAGTTTACACGGAGACTCCCGTGAAGATTCTTCCTTGGCATTTACAAGAGCCACCCGGGTTAACATGAGGATGGTGTGAAAATGATCCACGTTAATACAACTCCAAGAGGACAAGTCACAACGATGTAGTGGCCATGCCAGGCCAGTAGTTGGCGATGTGGAGTTGTACTGAAGTGGCACCGTGAAATCACGTACATGCGCACTAATGCTTTCTGGTTTCGACAGCCTTTATAGAAGGAGAAGAAGAAGCGGATGTATTTTTTATAAACAACAATGGCGAGTGGACGTTTGAAGACAACAATGAAGATAACAAACCCAGGACAGTTAGCAGCACATATGCTAATCCAAAATCAGCCATCATTGTTGTGCTTGTTCTCTCTTTTTCTGCAGTTTTATTGTGTGAGACGGTTGGTAATCCAACCTTGAGGCGCATTACCGCCACCAATTGGACCGGAATGGCTTAACTGGAAGTTGTGGCTGCGCGCCCAACCTTCACCCGAAACTGCGAGTACGTATGCGCTGACGTCAGCGTTCCACCCTCAAACGCTCTGCTCTGTGTTTATACGAGGCTGGATGGAGGAGAGTTTTGAAAACTCTTCACTCTGCACTTCTTCTTCTTCTTGATTTACGGCGGTTGGCAACCGTTTCTTTGGTGCATTACCGCCACCTTCCATTGCTTCTTGACTCTGATCACTTCAGCTGCATCTCAGAGAGAGAAGGAAAAACAAAAAAACAAACAAAAAACAACAACTATACCTGACCCACATCTGTACCTCACATATATTCCTTAAATCCTATTATAGATACCTGTTTCCCTCAAATACCTCAGCAGGATTTTCCTCTGCTCCCTTCCTTCCTTGCTCAATAATCCTCCCAGTGTAATCTCCTCCACCCCACATTTCCTCAGCCTGTCCCTCATCACCCCTCTTTGCTCCCCATACTTCTAGCACCACTTTATTACATGTTCTATAGTTTCCTCCTCCTGACATCCTTCACATAATCCAGTATCATGTTTTCCAACTAGTTTTAATGTGCTATTTAATGAAAAATGCCCCAATCTCAGCCTTACAATTACCACTTCATCTCTCCTTTTTCTTCCTCCTTCACTTGACCCTTTCACACTCTTTTGCACTTGATAAAAATGTCTTCCTGTTCTTTCTGAATCCCATCTTTTTTTCCACATTTGATAGATGTTTCCCTTGATTATGCTCTTTACCTCTGATTTAGACATACTTACACTCATCTCCACCTGTCTTTTTTTCCATCGCTTCTTTTGCCAACTTGTCTGCTCTTTCATTCCCTCTCACTCCCACATGTGCTGGAACCCACAGAAATGTTACCTGCCCTCCCTTGTTATGTATTTTTACGATTGACTTAAGAACCTCATACAATATATCCTGTCGGCTGCCAGAGATTGATGTCCTAATGCTTGTTAGTACTGATGCTGAATCACTCTGCACTTCAGTCAGTGCAGACCTTAAAAGCAGGCGTTGATTACTCTGATGGGGCACAGGTGAGACAAGGCTGCAGCGGCAGGAGCAGGTGGGGGAGGGGAGTGCCCAGACTTAAAGAGAGGGGGAGGTGGTAACCAGGAACTCCAGAGCTGGTACAATCCGGGATCACCACAACTTTGTGGGCATTGATGGCATTGTGATCAAGTTATACACTTAGTGTTGGGAATTGGGGATGGGCAGAGATGCAGTTTGTAAGCTATGTTCCACAGAGCCATGTTTTCCTTCCTGCATTAAACACAGGAGGGCTGAGGGGCGTGGTTTCATCAGGGTGTTTTTCTCTTCAGTCACGGGAAACTCACAAGTGTCTGTGGTAACTTTGTGGGAAAGACACACTCACTGGACCCAGATGTCATTTGACCTGTCATCAGGTAGGATCAGATTTATGTTAGATGTACAAAGTTATAATATCTCAAGTGGTAATGTAATGCGTCTAACTTCATTTTTGTCAGGTGGGTATTTTGGCTTGCAGCACAGATACTTAAATGTACAGTGTAGGCATCTGGTATCAAATCAACTGAACATGTTTCTTATTTGTGACTGCGATGCTACTTCTGTGTTGATTCATTCTTTGTTCAGACTCTTTTTGATATATATATCAAAAAGAGTTTGAACGAAGAATGAATCAACACAGAAGTAGCACAGAAGTATAAGTATATATATATATATATATATATATATATATATATATATATATATATATATATATATATATATGACATCCTATTGTTACTGAATCCTAACTGATCTGCTCTGTGTTTATGCAGCTGTAGACATGGATGACGAGAAACAGAAACAGGAAAAAGCTCAACAGAATGAACTCTCATGGCCTTGGAGTAAAAGTAAAGACAAGGTAGGGGCATTGGGCATGAAACCTGTGTATTTTATGTAGTTGGACATAATGCCAACTGACCCTGACCAAAACTGATGTTGAAAAGTTTCTTTGCCGGTAACCTTGTCCTCTTGATGCCGGCTGTTCAATACAAAACACTGCATCTCAGACTTGTTACTTAATGCAAATTTAAAGTAACATCAACACCACCCTCACAGACAGAGTCTAACCTTTCTCATTTTTAGGGTGACAGTAAGGACAAGTCTGACAAAGACAAATGTGAAGGCAAGGACAAATCTCACAGTGGGGAGTCAAAATGTGACAAAAGCAAGAAAAAGGGGAAGAAGAAGGATAGGGAGGAGAAGAGTGGGGAGAAAAAGAGTGGTAACTCAACATCATCCTCATCCTCATCTTCCTCCTCCTCCAGCTCTGATGAGGTAGGTCTAACACCCCTTATCATTTTCAGACACACTTTTTATTTTTCATCTAAAAGGGCTTTCCCTTGGTTCACTGTCTGACTTGTGTGACCCTAAATGCTCTGATTTTTGTTACGCGCTTATCTGTAGCTCCTAAATGTTTTGAATTGCAACATACCTGTCCCGTCATGTTTAAAAATGCAGTGCGATAATAAAAGATCCTCAACTGGTCACACCTGTAGTGCATGTTTGGTTTGACCTGACACATAAAGAGAACCCCTCCCAGGGTGGAGGAGAGAGGAAAAATGTTAGGAAGGTGTGTCGTGAAGAGTCTTTGTCATCAAAGGAGTGTTGGTATTTTAGATATGCTTTAATTATTTATGCCACCTCTCTGTTGTAACAGCATTTTTCTTTTTGTCCTTTCAGAACTGATACTCCCTGCTGGACTGGACTTTTCAGCTGCTGTCGTTATTTTACCCAGGGGAATAATCTTACCATGATTCAGCCTAATTACAGCTTTTTGTTGATAATCTTGAATTTATAATGACACTATTCAAGTAAAGTGTGTTTTCTTCATTACTGGTTGTCAAACTTGTCTTTTTTTTACATTTTATTTATTTAATTTTTTTTGTGGAAACCATACTTAAAATCACACAGTGCAATGGAATTATTTAACAGGCATGAGTAAGATTCCAAATAAGATTGTTATAAATGAGTGTGAGATTCTAAAACTGTAAGTTAGTGTAAATAGTGATATCTCACTTTATATGTCCTGTGTGTGTGTGTGTGTGTGTGTGTGTGTGTGTGTGTGTGTGTGTGTGTGTGTGTGTGTGTGTGTGTGTGTACACACACATATAATAGGGTCAGGAATGTAAAAGAGATAAGGTGACCAAAAAGCTTAACAGCTTGTAAAGGGACATCAGCTGCAGCTGATATTTTTTAACTAACATTCTTAAGGCTGGTACACATCACAGGATTTCCCACAACTTCACACATTTACAGAGCACACACTTGATGACAGCAAAAGACAGATCAAGATTTCTCTCTCCTGATGTCACAGTGTGTGGTCTGCACTCTGAGGACACCACACACTAACAGATTCTTCAGCAGAGCTTTAGCTTCTTCACCCTCAATATTCCAAATCTAGCGTAGTAAAACGTGACTTCGGTATAAACATGACCGACGTACGAGAAAAAGCAAAGATGTTTTGTTTTCAGACTCTAGACTTTTGAAAAAAATCACGCTAAAGAAAAGGGATTATGGAAAAGGTTGTGGAGATGGCAGGGATACGGGCTGTATGAACAACAATGTGAGCTGGAGGTGAGTAAAATCATTTGAAGTATTACAAGCCATGTATACATGGACCCAAATATTCTGCTTGCATTCGGTTTATTTACTCAAACGGAAAGAATTAAACCTTTAAATACACCTCATTCCCAAAGAAAGGTGCCAATCTGAATGGACATTTAATCGGTTTCACAGGGGTGGAATATTCCTTTCCCCGAACCGATTGAGGTATCATGTATCCACTCAAATGGAAAGTTGTCAGGGTGCATTCTTTCAGCGCATGCTCAGATATGACGTAAGATGCAACCAGAGATGTTCCTCAATTTTAAAAATGGCGGCGAGCCGTCAGCACTGGGGGAAAGTTTGCTTTTGATCCAAACTTTGAAGAACTGAACATAATTTCAAGACTGGACGGACACTCGCAATACAGAGTATTGCAATACCGTGATAAAAAAAACTGTTGTCCTCCGTCTTTGATAAATCACGTGATGTTTAGGTTTTTCTGTGCATGCCCCATT
Source organism: Halichoeres trimaculatus (assembly GCF_033239565.1). Classification (NCBI taxonomy): domain Eukaryota; kingdom Metazoa; phylum Chordata; class Actinopteri; order Labriformes; family Labridae; genus Halichoeres; species Halichoeres trimaculatus. The sequence continues at coordinate 46,756 of NW_027437188.1, forward strand.
GACTATTCTGTGATTACAGCGGCGCATGTAGACCAGAGATTGGAATATTCCTTTCCATGTATACTATTGTTTTCGGAAAAGTCATTAAGAAAGATTCCATTCGGAAATACGAAAAACTCCTCATGTAAACGTGGCTACAGATAGATTTCTTACTTCCTCTTCGGTCAGTCAGCTGAGTCAGCTGGCGTCTTGATTGGCTTTGCTCTGGTACACGTGACATTACACGCTGTACCTGCTCGGCTCCTCTCAGAGCGCCCCACACACTACAGGGTTTTTAGTCCCAAATATGAAACATGCTCATTATCTACAATCTCTGAATTGGAGGCCTTCTGAGCAGCTCTGACCAGAAGAAATCACTCTGAACACACCCCACACCACAGGACAATCACACATGACGTCATCAGACAATCAGGTCTTTGCTGGCTTTGATCGTAATGCTGCGGCCACACTGGACGCAAATTTGTGAATTTTAATGCCTGTCATGCCCGAGGCTGGACTATTTAGACAAGCTGAGGGGCGATGCTCATCACTGCGCAGGTGGAGTAGAAAGCTCATTCATTATAGATTGATACAGATGTCTCTAAAATAAGTTGGCAATACTTTATGTGTGTGCATATTCATCTCTCAACAAACCTCTACACTCAATCCCTGAGAGGCCTGCTGCCTCTCCCTGGTACAACTGTTACAACAAAACTCCACTGAGAAAAACACAGTCAGACTCAGTGATGACCCATGCAGGTAAATCCAGCTGGAAACCAATATTTACAGAACTTACCTTCAAAACCTGTCTCCTCAGAGACTTTCACCCAAGCCTGCTCTCTTTTTCTAGGTCTCTGTAGAGTACACACGTCATTTCATATAAATCAGGCCACATTTAAAAACATGAACATATAATCGTTGTATGCTAACTGCTAGCATATTAATAGAATTTCCGATGTACGTTAGCATCAAGGTAGCACTAAGTGCTGTATAGCGTTTTTGGTAGATTAAGGGTTTATTAAACATGTTGAATGGATTAAAAATGACTCTTGTCCAAGACTATTAAACTTGTTTGTTGAAAGTTGCTATTTTGCTGTAAAAACAATGTGTTATGGATGTATACTACCCGCTAGCATATACCTTGTCAGAGGGTGCATTTGAAAACTCCTTCCTAACTCCTTTCCTTTCGACTTTACCTTAACCCCGATGGAAAACGTCACAGGGTCAAGGAAAGGAGGGAGTAAGAGGATAGGAAAGGAGAACTGCGGTAAAAGAGGAATTGGACTGCACTTTCACTTTGATGTCATATTTAAGCAACGAAAGCTTCTTGTGAGGTTGTAAGCCATGACGAACTACAATGTTCCGAAAAAGAGAACTACAACAACCGCCCTTGAGATCTGCTTTACCTCACTGCTATGTTTTGTGACCTGTTAACATCAACAATAGGTGTTTTTTCTATGACTGTGCATTGTCTTTTCTGCTCACAGCTGTAAGGTTAGGGTAAATAATGTCAAATGTTTACATATTAAAACCTTAAGCCTGCTAATACATGTTTATCTTTTTTTATTTACACATTATCATTGAGAGCGATTGTAAAATACCAAATATGTCTTTCTTTTATTGATTGTTTCATAATAAACATTACTGGAGACCCCGTTGTTCTGTGTTATTATTGGAATGATTAACTTCATATATTAAGACAGATGAAAATATGGTAATTAGTACATAATATTAATATAGGAAACAAGTAGCACAATTGTTTGATATTCATCAACATTATGGCTAATTATGGAGAAAAGTAAATTCTTGAAAGTAACCACTTTATAAACAATAACATGCAATTATTTATCTGTCCACCAATAAATTAAATGTTAAAGATATGAACAGAAGGTTATCTTTGAAGCATATTTTTGTCTTTATGCCTGCCCAATTGTTTACTCTGTATTGTCTACATATCATCATTATCCCTCAAAACTAAAATATAAACACACAAAGTAAAATGTTACGTCTTAACAAGCTGTTCTACACAGAGCTCAATGTTTACATTTGCAGGATCACTACAATCTAGTTATAAAAATTGGGTCATGGTAGTTAAATTATCAACTAACAAATGTTTGAAATGTCTACTTTATTATGCTAGGTTATTAAAAATTGGACACAGGTTGAGAATGTTATTTTTCTGTCAAAGAATTACACAAACTACTTATTCTGCATCAGATCACGTATTTATATCACGTATCGCGTATTTATATACGTCAGCTGCCGCAATGCATTATGGGGCGTCCTTTCTCCTTTCCTTTTATAAAGGATGGTCCAGTGTTTCCTATATATATATATATATATATATATATATATATATATATGTATGTATGTGTGTGTGTGTGTATGTATGTATGTATGTATGTATGTATGTATGTATGTGTGTGTGTGTGTGTGTGTGTGTGTGTGTGTGTGTGTGTGAATTGGTGCATTCAAAGCAACCCGTCACTCGTATGTTTCTCAGTTGAAATCTCCGAGCAATTTACGACTTCGGTTTGAATTCTGGGATGTAAACAAACCAGCATGGAAGAAATTCTAAGATTTATGCTTGGTCATTTCAATTACCAAAGGAGCCTGCAAGTTCTTTATTTAAGTGAAACGGTGGAGAAACGGCGCATGAGGTATTTACATTATATTTTACGGTATATGTTGTTATTTTAAAGTGTATTTTTTGTTGATTAATGCACTAAACGCCAGAGTTGCTGCCAATGTGCAATGTGTGAACATCAGACTAGATGTTTACACTTGTAGCCCAGCGATGATAGCTCTCTCTCTCTATCTCTCTCTATCTCTCTCTATCTCTCTCTCCCTCTCTCTATTAGCTGTTTCGTTGGGACACATTTGTCCACCATTTCGGACACATGACAGATTGTAGTACATAACAGTGTGTGTAAATTGTGATTGCAACGTTCAAATATGCTTCACATTGTTGTAAAGTCTATTTCTCACCGTGTGTCACGCGCAGCACCACCGCATACATAGAGACTGTCATATTACTTTGGCACAGATTTTCACAAGTCGTAACTCGGAGTACATCGATCTGGTACGAGTTCACGGGTCGTAAGTCACGAATTCGACTGCCGTTCCAGGGCATTTTCTCGAGTTACAGGTGGGAAATATCCGAGTTAGGAGCTGCCTCGAACGCACCTTGAGTACTGGTACACCACTTGCACTGAAAGTCTGGTTCTACTTGCCTGTCAGGGAGACTTTTATTGTGAAGGGCACAGCACTGTCGGGCTTCAAAGCCCCGCCCCCTATGAAAATGAAATATGAAGTAGAATTTTCATTTTTTGTGTGACAATAAAAAATATTAAAAAAACGGGCCGTTCCTTGTTTTTTGTTTTTGTTTTTTATTACAAAACACAAAAACGAAAGAACGAGGATCAGGGGACTTAAGTATAATTCATTTTTCTGTCAATACCAATGAACAGAAAAAGCGAAAATGGAGCCTTTTTTCCTTTTTTTGTTTTCTAACAAAAACTAAAAAACGTTTTTTTCTTTTTTGAATTGAAAAAGAAAGAAAACCAACACAATCAGATTACAGCTGAATTATGTTTTTTGAACTTTCCTTTCTCGTTTTTTCGTTTCAGGTCTAAAAACGAAGAAACAGATGAGCGCGATCATAGGTAAACTGGACTCCCTACCAAAATAAAAGCCTTCCTGATAAATGGGTAATAAATATATATTACGTTAAATGACGCTTTTATTTTTATATAGTGTTTATTATGTACACTGCTATGATATTATTATTATTATTATTATTATTATTATTATTATTATTATTATTATTATTATTAATAACAATAATAATATCCATTAGAGACACTAAGAGACATTTAATGCATGGAAACGAGATAGTTAATGCTTGGCTACGAGTCAGTTCACCTTTGTGAAAAGTGTTGACGATATGACTTTGATTATGAAATACGTGTCTTAGTTTAACTTTGTGACATGCCAGCTGCACGGCGTGTGCTGATGGGTGACATTGATGTACCCTGGGACTGAAAACAACGAACTAGCTACCTGACAAGATCGCGGGCACAAGCAGCTGAAATTAACTTCCTCTGCAGGATGGCTGGGCTTATTCACAGAGACGGGGTGAGAAGCTCGGTCGCCCGGGAAGAGCTTTGGTGTAGAACAGATGCTCATCCACCCTGTTCTCTCCATTGATAAGAGCCAGGGGAGGTGGCTTGAACAGAACATTTTCCCCCTTTTGCCCAGTAGATGGCAGTCTGAGCCAATTCATAAGAAAATCCAGGACTCTGTTGAGGGACTGTCAGTTTTGTTACATAATGTTACATGACTTTGTTTATAATTTCCCTTGTGTTATTTGTTTCTAAATACAAATTCACATATTTCTTGTCTACTGTTATTGTACGGACAGCTGGTCCCTTTTGTATGAGGTTTTCCATCTCTGAATCCTATGTTTACAAATGAAAATTTATAATGAACTGCTGTACATCTATGTGTTAAGGTATAGTTTTTAATGTTTTTAATGTTTCAGGTGAAGGCCTCAGGAGATTTCCCAATAGGTCATAGGTTGACTACAAGTGTTTTAGATAGTCCAGGTCGAAGGTCATTGGTCAGATGAAGAAAGGTGCCTTATAGTCTAAAAAGAGTTCTGCTCTTTTTGGTTAACTAGAGGTGTATTGCTTTATATAGTGACTGTCTTATGTAAGCAGGTATTTAGAGCCATTTGTGACTGGTTCACATTGGCTTTGAATCCTCTTTCAGGCATGCCTGGGTGCCTAATTGACACATGCCTTTTCGTAATCGACCCTTTCATTCATAAAATCAAAACTGTCAGCAGGTTTTTCTTCGTCATCTTCACATCATCGCCCCTCCGAAAATAACACTACCGATGACTTTGACTCAGTTGATGGCAAGGTGGAGGGAGCTGTTGAGGCAGCTGATGAAGAGTATGCCTGCAGAAGAAGGGATGTTTGTGGTTTTTTGTATCCAGACAGTGATGTGTAAACAGCAGACTGCTTCTCTTGCTCTAGTTTGGATAAACGTCTGCCCAGGTTAGAAAAAGAATATGGTCAGCTCCTCCAAAGACTTTTATTTTTACAGTAAATCTTTAAAATTAAGGAATGTGTATCCCAATGCCCCTAGCAAAGGGAGATTTACAGCTCACTGTACATATATATTTTTATTAATATCACTGTTATATCATATCTATATTAAAACACCTTAGCAGCCATGAAACCGTTGAATGTAGTAAGGCTCATACAGTGTTTATGCTCCTATGGACAGACTTTGGCGAGCTCTTCCACACTGTTGGGCCTCACCTTATAACGCTCAATGTACTGATAATTATGATTATGATTATGATGATGATTATTATTATTATTATTATTATTATTATTATTATTATTATTATTATTATTATTATTATTACTACTACTAAGATTATAATAGCAGTGTACATAATAAACACTGTACAAAAATAAAAGCGTCATTTAACGTAATATATATTTTATTACCCATTTATCAGGAAGGCTTTTATTTTGGTAGGGAGTCCAGTTTACCCATGGTCGCGCTCTTCCGTTTCTTCGTTTTTAGACCTGAAACGAAAAAACGAAAAAAAGGCTCCATTTTGGCTTTTTCTGTTCATTGGTATTGACAGAAAAACAAATTATACTAAAGAAATCACATCTTTTTTTCTGACAAATTAAAACAAAGACTAACAACCAAAAAAATAATCTTCTTTGCAACACGGGGTAACATTTGTGAATGAAATTTTTGTACAAAATATGTGTAACATTCATCAAAGTCATTTAACAACAGTTCCACATTTTCTTCACCTTTTTCTACGAAAAAAAACGGCGCTCTTATTTTGAAGGCGATGTAGGGGTCTTCCGGTTTGTAGGAGAACGACAACACACGACTGTACAGTCAAACTGCTGCCTCTGAACAATTTCACGTCTCTTTTAAGCGACAGAACACAGAGATTTTCAGGTAATTCCAGATAAAGTGTTCTCATGTTTAATATTTTCCTGGAGTTTTCATTGTTTGAGGATAAAATGAGGTTCCTCGTTTGCTCGCTACGCAGTGTGAACGCCGTCTGGTTACAGTAGTGAAATGACACAACAACAACAACAGTGCATGAAGATAACATTAAACAATATTATTATCCAAACATTTTAGTTAAATGATAAATTATAGTCTCAACTAGGTGAATAGTGAGTGTGTTTGATGTACTGTTGTTTAACACACAGACCTGCTTCAAAGTAATGTGCAGGTTCAGTTAGCAGTTAGCATCACTGAACTTCTGACCCACGGCTAATGCTATTTCTGAAACTCAAGCTTTTCACTCCGTCTTAACGTACGTTATCAAAAAAACTTGTTTTTTTTCCAGGAGAGATGATGGAGGAGAATGAGGAGCAGTCAGAAGCTCAGCAGCCAGATCTGAACTCAAGGAATGACAGCAGCCAGGAAGACAGCTTCAGGTGGGGCTCTGCTCTGTAACAACATCCGTGTTTACAGTTCTGTACAGTAAACATCCAGGTGTTAAGGACAGATACTGTAGATTCACATATGGTAGGCTTCATCTGTGTTAGCTATAAGCATCCAGAGATATTTGACTGTATTACCAGTGGTTTTGCAACAATAGTGAGTGGGTTTGACTGATGGTGACCCCAACAGATGTGTGTACGTGTTTCTAGGTCAAACACTCTGTATCAGAACAGTTGTGCTGTCACAGCCAGAACAGTTTGGCAGCAGTGAAATGCTGTCACACATGGAGAAGCTGCTTTTGTTTCTTGTCGCTCAGTTATTATGTGATTTTAAATGTTTACCTGCATGGTTAATGATGCTTCCTGCCCTGTGTAATGATAGATTTAAACCGTTTCATAGTGTAAACATGCAAGGCTTCAGGGGGAGATGTAAAAAGAAAAAGATGGATATCCAGATTGTTTTCAAGTCTTGACAATTCAGACAGGGGCACTCTTAAAAAATCTGGAATCTGTTTGTATCCCTTCTACACACACCTACATTTCCTCTTCTCATAATACACTCAACCACATGAGCCACCCAGCTTCTAATTTCTCCACCTGAGGCTGAGTCATGTGCAGTTAAGGCTTCTTAATCATGAAGATCAAAAACTGAGGTCATGTAGAATAGCACCAGGAGCGTCTCCTCTTTGTCCGGCTCATTAAGTGCAGGGTGTAAAGACGCTGCTCACAACATACAGACGAATAGAGGACAAGAGGAGACTGTGTCCTACCTCACTGATTCTGTGTGTGACAAATATTCCATGTGTCACCTTATGTAAGAAGTTTCTAGTTTTTGTTGTATCTATGTTTGCAAGTTATGTCTGTAATCTTTCTTTTTAATGTTTGTATTCAGGTACTTTTAAGGGATATGAAAACTACAGAAAAGGGTTGGCAGCTTGAGAGAGATGGAACTGATCCTCGAGGGGCTGCCTTGCACATCCTTCTCCTCATTATTCACTGACTGCTCTTTAAGAAGTGATATTTAGCCGTTTAGTAAGGCAAAGGTGGTGGTGATCGGTGGAAGTTATTCTTAGGTCTTGGTGATGTATTTGTTTTATTGTACAGTGCTCTCAGCTGTTTCCATGCTTTGAAATAAGGCAGGGCTGAGACCGATGGTTTATCAGGCTGCCAGTGCAGTACAACAGGTACTTTTCACTGGACTCGACAACTTCTGAGTGTGAAACCTTCAAAATCAGCAAACAAACAAAAGAAATCTGTCCCTCCTTGTGCACACTTCTCCGTATTGTTCTGGTATCCAGTTTGTTCCCTTTAGACAGAGAAGGTATTGTCCAAGCTCGGCTGAAAAGTCAGTCCGAAAAACAGGTCTGTCTTCTCTCCTGGGTTACTCACTCTCAGATTTTTACGAGGGCTACAGCTACAGAGTGCTGTACTTTTGTAACATGACGGGTTCAGGGTCAGCAGCCAACTTTATTACAGCTCCTGTACCCAGAGCCCCAGTTCTTTTCAGAGAGCGTAATTGTCTGCCTTGGTGGATTAGGCTGCTTGGCAATACTCACTTAATGCGGATTTGATGAAAAAGAAAAGCTTTGCCACCCTGCTAGAGGAGAACGCAGCTTGTTGCATGACAGCTTGAAAAGGGCTCCAATGTTCCTACGCAGCACGTTGGTTTCACAATTATTTGATAAGCCCGCTGTTGAGACATTTCAGCTGTGAGATTATACGTAGTGTTAAGCACACAAAGAAGACTTGTGGATTAAATACCTAACCACTCCTTCCAACTCTGGAGCACCAGGCGAGAACTTTCCTCATTCCCTTCACTTGTCTGGTTGTGCTCAACGATCAGAGCTTTAGACTCGTTGATTCTCTCGTCCCAACGCTGTCAACAGCTGCTGGTCTCTTTGTGACTCTCTGACTTTGAGGAAGACAGATAACGGTGCAGGGCTTTGAGTCAGGATGGAGGAAATATGCCAGCTCTTTGGGACCATGGGCCGCGAACGCTCTGACACCCACTCCACGCAGTCGACTGGCACCAAACTTGCCCTCCGCCATCGGCTCAATCAGCTGATGACGTGCGTGGATGATTTGGACCCCAAGCATGAGCTGCATGAGAAAATGGTCCACACGCTGGACAACGCCTTCCTCGTCTGCGGCAAGAGAGCCAACAAGCAGAGAAAGGACAAATTCAGGTGGAGGGAAAATGCTGTGCTTACTTTTTTTGGCGTCAAATCAGAGAATCAACGCCCTCTCCCTCCTCCTAACAGCTTTCCTCCTTAACAAACCTCATTAACCGGCTCATCTCTGGACATCTGTAGTTAATGTGGACTGAAACCTGTCAGGACGTTGTCCTCAGACTCCTCTCTCATTCTCCTGATCACTTTTACTGTTGGATGCTGAGAGTCTGAATGAACTGATGACTCCTCTCATCCTGTGGTGACTCCATAAGCCTGAGCTGACTGTAGTAGTACAGTGCTCTGTCTGTATCAGCCTTCACACTCTGATCATGTGCTCTTCTTTGATTTGTATCCTGCTGAATGATCCTCTTTGATTGGAAATTTAAAGCGTAGCACTGTTTAAGCTTGTGGTGTTGTGCAGCTGTGTGCAGCCTTGTTTGGTCTTAACAGAGCCAGACTGGTTCACCATTAAACAGATTAACAAGGGTCACATACAAAGTGATTTCAAATCTGAAAAAAAGCTGAGAAATTCACCCCAGAGCAGTTTTAATTCTAAAGGTGTGTTTGTGTTAACTAAGTAATTTTTTCATCTTTAACTGAAAGAAATCAAGTCTTCCTTCGGACACACTGCAAAAACTTTAAATCTCCTCAAGTGTTTTTGTCTTATTTTAAGTAGGCTAAAATTGTCTTGTTACACTCGATATAAACCACATTCAACTGACAAGTCCAGAAAAATGTCTCGTTTAAAGCTATTTAAAGACAAAATGAGGTCTGAACTGCCTGTAACAAGTAAAAAAAATCTGCCAATGGAGCCAGAGAAATGGGCTTTAAAATGTGCTAGAAACTAGAATAACTTAACACGGGTAACTTTTCTCTTCTTCCATTGGCAGATTCTTTAAACTTTTCACAAGTAATCCTGACCTCATTTAGACCTTTGATAACTTGAAACCAGACATTTTTCTGGACTGCTCAGGTGAATGTGGCTCATATTAAGTCTAAAGAGACATTTTCTACTGAAAATAAGACAAAAACACTTAAAAGATTTCAGTTTTATGTGGTGCACACGCACTGTTTGAATGACTCTGTTCTCTCCAACGACCTGCAGGCTCCACATGGTGACGTGGAACGTGGCTACAGCTAATCCTCCAGATGATGTCACCTTGCTTCTCCATCTGAACTCCCCAATAAGCCCAGACCTCTTCGTCATCAGGTGGGTGGTGGAGGGAAGGCTAATTAATCGGTTGAGCAAGTGATTTGATTACATAACTGGATGGTGGGCTAAACAGTGTGTGTGTGTGTGTGTGTGTGTGTGTGTGTGTGTGTGTGTGTGTGTGTGTGTGTGTGTGTGTGTGTGTGTGTGTGTGTGTGTGTGTATGTGTGTGTGTGTGTGTGTGTGTGTGTGTGTGTGTGTGTGTGTGTGCGTGTGTGTATGCACATTAGTCTGCAGGAGGTGTACTCGGGGCCGGTGAGGTTCATGTCTGACACATTGTTTGATGATCCATGGAGTCAGCTGTTCATGACGACCTTGGCACCGAAGAATTACATAAAGGTACATTTCACTGAATACTAATGCACAAACACATTGAGTGGAAATCATCTTCACTGGTCACCAAATCAGTCCTTCTTTTATGAAACTGGTAAGTGTCAGTACACAGTAAAAGTATCACATCAAGCTGTGTTCACCCTCTGGATGTGCACGTGTTCACCTTTCAGGTGTCGTCTATCAGAATGCAGGGTCTGCTGCTGCTCTTCTTCTCCAAACTGGAGCATGTCCCCTTCATCAGAGACATCAGAGCCACGTACACTCGAACGGGCATGTTCCGTTACTGGGTAAGAAATGCACAAAGCAGATCTGTAATAGTGCATGTTTGATATTTTGTAGTGGTGATTGATTTTTTTGGGAATCTTTGGCTGCTTAAGCTCCAGCAAATATCTGTCTGTCTGCTGCTAAGTCGGCCTTGGAGGAGCAGTGTGTAGAAACTGTCATTTCAGCAACATGGAGCGTTCAGATTTTAGACTGAGCCCATCTGTTCCTAAAACAGCCCATCACCAAGAGACTCTCAGCCTTTGAAGATCAAAGGGGATCCTGAGGATGGCTTCATTTATTTTGATAATCATGTTGATGGACGTTGATGCTGCGGGACATGTCTCATAGCTGGAGAAACAACAGGCAGAAAGCTCCATGACAGCCTCCTCCCCCTCCGATAGCTCCTGTTCTGTTTGACACTGACCCACAGATTCACCTGTGACTGTCAGAGAGGAAAGAAAACTCTCAGACAGAGAAACGCTGATGTTTGTTAGACTCCACCATCAACAATAAACAATGACCTTTACAGCCAATAAACGTTGTCATGGAAACATTCTCCACCTTTACCTGTGGAGCAGAGAACAGCCAACTTCAGCATCGTCCTTCAGACCCAACTTCTTCATTCATGACTCCCAGCTCTGAAACTCTACACCCATGTTTACTCTCTTTTTAGTCGCTGTCTGTCCTGGGGGGTATTCCACGAAGCTGGCTTAGCTCGAAGCCTGGCTTAACTTTAGCGAGAGTTGGGTTCCACAAACGAGGCTTAGGGCTAGCGTGGCTTGGTAACCATCGTAAATTAGCCAGTGCGACAAGCCTGGTCCCAGTCAGGCTAAACGTCAGGCTTACCTTAGCTGCGTCTCAGAGAAGGTCTGACAAGCTTCTGAAAGACGCCTTGTGAACTGCAGGTGTCACATTAAATGAATCTATACCTGTAATATTTGATGTTCTTGTTCAGAAACATAAGCTGAGACCTTTTGGTAACTTTTCTGACACCTGCTTAAAACCCAAAAAGTCAGAAGGATCGTGAGGCTCTGCTTTCACGGTCCGTATTCATACTGATCATGATGATAATGTAAAGGTGATTCCACATGGTGACAGAACTTAATGTCTTCCCCTTATTTAGATAAAGGGCACTGTATCACTGACCCATCTCATCTGACAGCTGAATCATCTCTAATTAAAATAGTGACATCTCTTCTACATGTCTTTTTCTGCTGTTTTAGTCAGTGTTTGATGAAACATCACCCCATGAAGTATATAGGCCTATATATATGAACAGCTTTAATTTAATCAAGATCAATCTCCTCTGGGCCACAGCAGAGTGAGGAGCTTCAGAGTGAGAAGAAAAAAGGTCATCAAACTCAGCAGAAACAGTCAGTGTTGATTTGACACATAAGCATGATATTCTTGAACCAGCAGCTTCTCTGGTGTTATTAATCGCCACCGTGTCACCCTTTTATGTGATTTTCACTTTGTAGTCATCATACGACTCCATGAGGAGTGTTTTCTCTGCTGAGGGAAACGTCTCCGCTCTCGGTTTTGACATGATTTGGTCATTTCGACAATCGACACGTCGGGGCTTTTATCTACCGCGGACGCGCGCTTAGCAGCAGCTTGGATCAGCCTGGCTTGAATAAGCGTCTCTGAAAATCAGCTGAGCCTCGTTAGTGGAACGAGTTGCAGCTAAGATTGAAGTGGCAGCTTATTCAAGCCACGCTTACCGGCGATAGCCCAGCCTTCTTTAGCCAGCTTCGTGGAATACCCCCCAGGTTTCTCTTCATTTCTTTCTGATCTTTTTAGACCAAAATCTGTACAAAATTTACACTCATGTGATGCGTGTTTTTGATTCTCCATCAGAAAATACTCTCAATACCAATTTTTTTGTGCAAAACAACAAAAATATACTTTATTCGTTGTTAGTAATAACAACAACCTCTGTCTTCTTCTTCTACTGTACAAACAACAACCGCCTCCTCTCTTCTTCTCTGCCTGACTTCCAGGGAAGGTTTCAGGTCCAGCAGCCAGGCTCATATTGAAAACCGCGTTTTACTCTTTTTGTCCCCCAAAATCTGCCGTAGACAAACATGGCTGCTCATTGTGTCTGCTTCCATGAGTGAAACCCACAGTAATGTAAATATAGAAAGCTTTTTTTCTAGCTCAATAAAAAGAAAAGGACCGTTTTATGGGGGTTATTGTTCACTGATTTGAAAATACTTCACAAGCATATAAAAACATTATGATCTCATTTCCACCGTTTCTGTTCGGCCAAATGATGACAACTTCTACACACTGCTCCGTCAAATCTACGGTGACTAAAAACAGCAGCTCAAAGCTCTCCCTCCAGAAGCAGCCCATCCTCTGATATGGTTTCCTCTCATGCGCTGTATGTGGTGTGAGTTTCTTTCTCGTCCTCCGTCTCTTGTTTGGTCTCTCAGGGAAACAAAGGTGGCGTGTCAGTCCGCCTCTCTTTTTACGGCCACATGCTGTGCTTCCTGAACTGTCACCTGGCCGCTCACATGGACAACGCCTCGGAGCGAGTGGATGAGTTTGAGTACATCGTGGGCACGCAGACGTATGACTGTAAAAAGGCTCAGACGGTCTTTGACCACAGGTGAGAAGATGGACAGATGACTGTCTGTTCCATGTGAGTCCACCTGAATTTGTGTTTCCCTCTTTCATTTCCTGTCATCTCTCCCACTCTTGACTCAGGTTGGTGTTCTGGTTTGGGGATCTTAACTTCCGGATCCAGGATCACGGCATGCACTTTGTCCGCACCTGTATCAACAACCAAACCTACGAGCTGCTGTGGAGCAAAGACCAGGTTTGACCTTTAAAGCTGTGAACAGAAGGAAAACAGATTTCTGTCAGGTTTATCCTCAAAGTTCCACTGTGAGATCTTTTCTTTAGATTTGCTTTTGTTGTGCAAGACCTGCCACTATGTACTCTCCTAGATGTTTCTGAAAATTGTCTCGACTTAATATAAGCCTCATTTACTGACAAGACTATAAATAATGTCTTTATTCAAGGTTTTAAAATGTGACGTCTGCGTTGCTTGTAAAGAGTACAGGAATCTGCCAATGGGCTGAAAAATTAGTTTCCTGAAGCAAAATAAGAAACTTGTCCAGTAATTTTTTCCCCAGGGGTCAATTTTGTCTTTGAAAATCTTGAAACATTTTTGTCTTTTCTTGCCAGTTAATAAGTCTCAAATAAAGTTGAATAAGACATTTTTTATTATAAAAATAAGACATGAACTCTTGTTTAGATTTTAGTTTTTGCACTGTGGTAGTCAAATCTGCTGGAGTCTGTAACAGAAATTCAGACCCTAGATAAACTGATTTTTGGACAGTTACAGTTTTCTGAGTGGGCTGAAAGGATGTAGAAATCCCCAAATTACCATCTGTCTGGTTAAAAGCTCTTCATGCCATAAAAGAGTTTTTTTTATTTATTATTATTTTTTTTTATGCTGCTCTAAACAAACGTTTGTTGACATGATGACACCACTTCCAGGTCCTCCTTTTCGTCAGTTTGTTGAGGGTTTGGAGGAATGTTAAATATGTGTTGTCATTTTCAGCTGACCATGTTAAAGACCAAAGAACAGATGCTCCAGGAGTTTGAGGAAGGACCTCTGGACTTTCCACCCACATACAAGTTCGACCTGAACTCTGACACCTACGACAGCAGGTAACATCTAGAACTGGTCCTCACGTCCAGTCCTGAAGTATCTCAAACATGTTTTCACTTCTAATGTTTTATAAATCTGTGCCTCCTCTCCACCCCACAGGATCTACAGGACATGGTTTGGCTTTAAGTAAGAGTTCAAAGTGTCCACATCTCTGCTAACACATCATGTCATCCCTTCTTAATCCACCGTCTAGTTTGTGCAGAAAAGCTACTTTCACTAAGCGGATAACAGTAGTATGCCTTTTTACGCTGAATGTTAACAATAATAAGTCTCCCCCCTCTCCCTGAAGGCTAAATGAAGATGGCATTATTTTAACAAAGAATAATAATGAAACAAAATCTTTTCAGGACAGATGCCAGTTTGCCTCTGCAGAGGAAAAACAGAGAGGCTTGTTTATTGTAGAGTTGGACGCCTGAGCTCACAGAGCTGCTGTCGGTGAAGTGATGGTACATCTTGGAGTTTTCACGTGTGAAGGAATGATTTTATGGATCCATCTGTTTTACTCAGCGTCTTTCAGACAGACTTTCTGAGGCGGGACTGCTGAGCTGTTATGGTACGGCCACACCAAATGCGAATTTGCATTGAGATTACATGTCAAAGTCAATGCAAAGACGCGTTTAGACGCCAATTCACCCCGGACGGCGCGTTGGGCGTGTTTGGCGCGGCGCGTTTGTGCATTTGGAGCGTCGGCACGTTTGGGCGTCAGACGCTTCTACACTTGAGTTGAAAATGTTGACCTTTGGACGCAAATTTGCGTGAGGCTGTGCCATGGCAGCCAATCAGCGATGACATTCCCCCACAACGTCATTGATTTGATGACGTTGGGGGGGAACCGCCACCTGCTCTGACTCCAACCCCACCGGATGATGGAGGAGAAAATAATCTGTGCAGTGTGTCATCATCCAGAGTTATAGAATGCAACGTGTGTACTCTACAGAGACCAGAAAAAAAGAGCAGGCTGGTGAAGGTCTCTGAGGAGACAGGTTTTGAAAATAATTTCTGTAAAAATATTTCCAGCTGGATTTGCCTGAATGGATCATCACTGAGTCTGACAGTGTTTCTCTCAGTGGAGTTTTGTTAAAGATGGAAGAGCCTGCTCGGTAACCCCCTGAACATGGGTCGGGGGGTTGAGGATGAGGTCGCAGGGAACAGCCAGCTAAGGCCAGTGGAGGTGGATTACCAGGGAGAGGCAGCAGGCCTTGATTGTGATCTCCAAGGCTTTCACACACTCTGCTGTCATGCTTTTGAAACCACAGCTCATTGTTTTTCAGATGCGCTTTTGGGCTTTAAATGAGCAGGCTCTCTACTCCGCATGCGCAGAGACGCGTGTCAGCCCCTCTGCTTGTCTAAATAGTCCAGCGTCCAGACTCGGGCGTTGTAATATATTTTTAGGATAATTGGCTTAATCTAGCATTCCAATCTAGTGACATGCTGTGTTCAGGGTTGGTGTATGTTAATCTGGCAGATAGAAGGATAGCTCCTGTCTCCAGCTTGTGTCTGTGAGGTCTCTTTGACCCTGTGTAAACTTTCACCCAGTCTCCTAGCTCCATGCTCTGATTCAACACACACACTCTTTGACAGCACATCTCTCTGAAAACTGACATCAGCTGTGGGTTGAGACAGTGGTGTCAGTCATGTTTTTGGCCAATTACTCTTGGGTGTTTAGTTTAACTCAACCTCTGGTAGGTGTAGCAATGACTGTCATTAAATTGTATTGCTCCCGGATATCGGGGCTCATTCTTTTGTGACCAGCGCTGTAAACCTTACCTGTGGCCAGAATAAATGCAGAACTGAGAAATGGATCCTCTTTTTGTGATCTTTGGGAGATGTTCGACTAAAGATCCAGGTAGATTTTATTACAGCGTTCACGTGGCGTGTTACAGGTGTGTCGTGTGTTTAACTTCGCGAGTTTGCGTTTGGTGTGGCCACGGACTCTGCCAGGCCGGGGTTAACTGGGCAGGGTTCGACAGGCCAGAGCTGCATAATGTTGGAGATTTATATCAGCTGTTGGGAAATCTCTTTACGTGCAGGCCTCACATGTTGTGTTGGAGAAATCAGCTGGACGAATGCTCCTTCAGATGGCACCATGTGACTATTTTAACAGACAGATGGAGGATGGAGGACACTTTAGAAAGTGTGATGTGACAGACACACTCACCTCCTTGGGAGAATCCCTAGTTTACATAATGCATGTTTTAAAACGTTATAACTTGGTGACTGTACAAAGTAGTTATTGAAGGGTTTTTGTACGGACCATAGTCCTTTTTGCAAAAAACTGAACCCTTGTCAATTGTTTTTGTCTTGTTTTAAGTAAAATTGTCTCATTATACTCTTAATAGTTCAGAAAAATGTCTTATTTCAAGTTATTCAAAGACAAAATGAGGTCTTAACTGCCTGTAACAAGTGAAAAAAAAACGCTGTCAATGGAACAAGAAAAGTTTGGTAGAAAATTTGCTTGAAACTAGAATAACGTCTTGATAAAAGTAACTTTCTGTTATATCATTGGCAGATTTCTTTTCTTTGGTACAAGCAATCCAGACCTCATTTTGCCTTTAAATAACTTGAAATCAGACATTTTTTCTGGACAGGTAAATGTAGCTCATATTAAGTCTAAAAGGACATTTTCTACAGAAAATAAGACAAAAAGACCCAAAATGATTTTAGTTTTTGCAGTGTGTGTGCAGCTGCACAGAGAACTGTGAATCATACCCACGGCTTGTTGCTGTTCTCCATGCTCTCTTCCTCTTTCATACTCAACACACTGTCCTGACTCTCTAAATAAAGGCATAGCAGCTGAAAAGTGACATTACAAATGTTGCTCCTAAGGTTTAGTCTGATATTTTAAAGCTGGGCTGATTTTCTTGTTAAAGTGGCACAAAACATTAGAATTTCTCAAGTGGATTTGTTTGACTGAAACAAGCCGTTATTGCAGCAGAGTCACCCTGCAGGGCTGATGCATGGGATTAATGTATGCCCACTGAATGTGCATGTTTGACCACTGTAGAACCCCAGTCATAATTAAGACCAAGGTTTTACTTTTCTGCCTTTAGAGGCATTAGACCTTATGAACCAAAGCGGTCATTTCACCTCACAACATGTGAGGAGTGGTTTGATTTCTTTCTGCTCTGCAACACTAAAATCTAATCAAGTGTTTATCTTATTTGGTATAGCCTGAGCCACATTTACCTGAAAGTCCAGAAAATTGTTTGATTTCAGGATATTAGAAAACAAAAATGACGCCTGAGTTGCTTGTAAAGAGTAAAACAACCCGCTGAGGAGGTAAGAAAAATGAAATACTCCTTACAGGCAACTCAGATTACACACTGATAAACCAGCAGATGTCCTCCTCAGTGTACCTTAAAGTGTCAAAATGTCTTAAGTTTATATGAATCCAAACCTAATCTACAGAGTATAATAACATCAGTCGGTCTCAGCAGCTGCTGCATAACAGCTAACATGCATGTCCAGAAATAGATGCTTCTCAGCACCATGACTGGTAATAATCTACTCTCAGATTGTTAGATTGTCACTGAAGAGGCTGAATCCTCCATGTTGATAATCTACTCTCAGATTGTTAGATTGTCACTGAAGAGGCTGAATCCTCCATGTTGATAATCTACTCTCAGATTGTTAGATTGTCACTGAAGAGGCTGAATCCTCCATGTTGATAATCTACTCTCAGATTGTTAGATTGTCACTGAAGAGGCTGAATCCTCCATGTTACCCCACAGTTTCATTGGTCCTCCTTTAGTGTTGATAAAATCTCCCTCCTCACCCTTCTTTGTCCCACATGCATCCACATTTTGCTGGATTTGTGCTTCAAGTGTTTTCTCCTGACAGAAAGTTTTTTTTGTCTCCTCTCCTCACCTGCCCCCCCAGCCGTAAGCAACGTAAGCCGGCCTGGACCGACAGGATTCTGTGGCGGCTCCGACCCACTGCGCTGCCTCCTGAGGAGCAGGATGAAAGTGATGTTGGGCTTGATGTGAGGGAGCTGAAGAAGCTGGAGGAGGATGAGGAGTATCCTCTGAAGGTCAGACAGGAACTCTACACCAGCCAAATGGAGTACAGCATCAGCGACCATAAGCCAGTCATCGGCATCTTCACATTAGTGGTAAGAAAGTGTCTCACATCATTTCCCTAAACGGAAAAAATGGTAATAGGATTTACCAAAGAAATGCTAAATAAATAAATAACTAGATTAAATAAAAATCCTCAATAGGAGAGGGAAGGTTTACTCAGTCAGGTCAATGATTACTTTGAGGGACTGGGATTCCAACCAAAGGGGATCCTCCCCTCCTCAGCAAATCTGTCATTTCAAACACTGAGTGAATGAGAACAGGCTGCCAGGGATTGCTCTTTGATCTACTGAAAAAGGACACGTCTAGCTAGTAGCAACCATAGACTGTAAAAAAAAAATGGACGTCATCTTGCTCAGGTCAAAGCGAGGTCTCCACAAAAACTGCTCCCCCTGGTGGCTGGCTGCAGTATAGGTCAAAATCTCTGTCTCCCCAGTCATTCCAGATGGGCTGTGGCCAAACTTTAAAAAATGAATACACCTGGTAGAACTGTTTCTCTCATCTGTCTGCTGTGGTGATATGAAGGTATTATTGGGCTGTGCTGTGGTCCAGTTCTCTTTTTTACTGAAATGTTTCTTTCTCATCAGTTATGAGAGGTTAAAACAAGGCTTAACATCACATTTAACGATGATTGACAGCTGCCATTCTTGTGTTGTTTTTTGAGGAACAGTAAGAAATGTCAGGAAGGAGAGCCAAGAAGAGGTTAGACTCTCCAAAGAGACAAAAAAAACTTATTTCTGTCACCCAGCTTCACTCAGGTCCTCTCAGAGTCTCTCAGACTCTCTACTGCACAGACTCTGGCTGATCTTTGGCGGCGCCTGTGACGGGGGTATTATGGCTGAAAAAACTCTATATGCAGTCTATGGTATCAACAGTTTCATAAGCCCAGTGAGCTATGAGGGGCTGACATTAAGCCTGTGGTGGAAGTCCCAGCAAGAGCAATGCTGGTTCAGCTGTCACTTTTATAAGTAGAATCGTGCCAAGCTCTTTTTTCACCTTTTTCCAAAAACGTGCAATGATAGGACATTACCATGTTAGTTGAAAACAAGTTTCTTCTTCTTTCTGACATTCTTTACATAGGGGAGAGATGCTAGAGCTGCTTTTATTTAAATACTGAGGAGTGCGTTGTATCCTATGAAGTAGTCAATACTGACTTTCTTTAAACTGATTGAAATGAACATTTCTTTAATATTTGAAACTAATAGGAAGTCATCAAGGAGGTGACTCCTCAGGAAACCTGCAAGAGTTAAATACCAAGTTTATGATTTGCAAATATGCAAAAAGGTCTGTGGAGGATTATCCAAATTAGAGCTGGAGCTGCTGGAAGGACACGAGTTCCTCTGCAGCAAACAGGTCTCCTATTGTTTTCATCTCTTTCAAACCAGTTTGAAATTCACATTTTCACTGCCCTGGTAAAAGGCAATTAGTCTGTAGTCATAGTTTGAAGGGAGATGTAGATTTATGATGATTATTAAGAGTTATCATATCAAGTCTAGTCTTTTAAACATGATGAAACAATTTCTCAGCTTGACGTCAACCAACAAGAAACCTGATGAAGAATGTAGGTGGCAGCGCCAGGTATCTAAGAAACTATGAATCAGTTTTAACTTATTATATCAGAGATCAAGGGAAGCTAACTGTAGCAGCCCCATGTTGAATCTTTATTTCTCCATCCATAGCACCGTAGCACCACGGCACCATGAAACAAAGACACATCAGATGAACTCAATAGTTTACAATCCAAAGATTGACAGGTATTAAAACATACAAACACTCACACTTTATCGCACATACAAACACACACACACTTTATCGCAAATAAATAAACATCAATATTGCACTGCTTCATCATACATATATTGCACCGTCCCTTACACAGGTATTACAACATCTATAAATATTGCAGCGTCCCTTCACATGAGTATATTTCAAAATAGAGAAGAATTCGCGACCCTCCTTCGCCTACCAAGGGGTGCTCCCATAACAGGCGAGCATCAATGAACTGGGAACCTTACTCTCCCTCTGAAGTCTTGTAACAAATAAACATATTTTAGGGAAGGATGGCATTTACAACCAACAACCAGTTTTGTTTGAATAAAAGTGATTGAAGCGTAGCGTTGCTGCTGTCCTCTCACACACCAGGCAAGTCTGATCAGCCTGAGGCAAACCTGGTGTGTGACACACCTCCTGACTTTATGTCAACTGCGGGGCATACGCGCCACCCCGGAACATGTATGACCGCAACATAACTGCCCTGTAGCCACTTACACTAACCCTGCTTTGTCTGTGGGTAGGTGCATTGTTCCAATCTTCAAGCCAGCCTTTCATACCATAAACATCTGTATTCACGATATATCGATTTTTCAACATCATGAACTGTAGTTTATGAAGCAGCCTTGGTCGAAGATTCATTTTTATTAGGTCCATCAAAGACAGTGGTAAGCCCATCCCTCCATTCAGATCAGTTTTCATTTCTGTAACTATGTTTGTAAAGTTTTTAAAGGTGGTTGAGATTGGCAGAGATCCTAACGTCCAGGGTTGTTAATTCAGATGGATTTCATTTCAATATGCAATCGGCTGATGGGCTTCAGATCTCTCACTATTAATTTTTCAGCCTGAAATTTGAAAAGAACTCATTTATAATGGAGAAAACAAGAAGTTTCAGGTTTCAGGCGACTCTGTGGTCCCTCTCCGCTAGCTCAACATCATGACTCTCCCTGTGGTTCCTGATCATTTCTGCCAAAGGCTTTAGAGCTATGGCAAACAGACGAGGTGTCAGGGGCACCCCTGGCGTGTCCCTCTGAAGATGGAGTGAGTCTGAGCAGTGACCGTTAACCAGAATCTCAGCCATTAGATCATATTTTCACCCGCTTGATGAAACAGGTGCTGTCCATGCTGATTCAAACCGTGTTTCTTCTTCTGCCCAGCTGAGGAAGATTCACACCACTCCTCTGGTCCGTCTGCAGCCTGAGGGCGACTGGAGCGCAGACATCGACTCCATCGTTCTGTACAGCCCTCTGCAGCCGTTCCCCTCCAGCACGTGGGACTGGATCGGACTCTACAAGGTAACCAACCAACAAGCTTTACCTGATGATGAGAACGAGACTTTTCAGCACGCCTGACTGTTTGTGTGGATTCCAGGTTGGATTCAGCAGCGTGTCAGACTACCTCACCTACACCTGGGTGAAGGATGATGAAGTGGCCTTCAACGAGGAAGTCATGCAGGTGTGGACTCATGAGTCAGTTTTAGATCAGGTTACATAGGGCGCTGAAGAAACGTTTTCATTTCAGTGTTTTCTGTGTTTAAATAAATACACCAACAAAGAGAACTCTGTGTCTTTTTCTTTTTCCAGGTGTATGTTGATAAAGAGGAAATCCCCGTGCAGGGAGGAGAGTGTGTGCTCTGCTACTTCTGCAGCGCTCTGCAGAGCATCATCGGGATCAGTGAAGCATTCAGGGTGAGCGATACACACCAAAACATGATGATTTATCTGGTTGTACTGATAATCCCCCTATCTTACTGACAGCGTTTAAAAACTGCAAAATAAAACAGTCTGACCTTTCCTCCAAGGTCCACGAGTCCAAGGTGGCCCTGGAGGAAGGTTTGATGCACGAGAAGATCAATGGACTGAACAAAGCGGTGGCCAGTGGAGACTCGTGGGACTGATCTGTCAGGTGTCAGAGGTGTGTCAGCGTGTTCCAAAGGATCTGGACTATGAAAACTACAAGGCTTATTGATTCCTGTGTTTCCTGCAGTTAGAGCAGAGGGGGGAGCAGAGGGGGGAGTGTTTCCTTCATGTTCTCATGCACACCCCCTCTCTCCTCCTTCACACTGTCAGGGTGGCTAAGATTTCCCAACATCCCTTTGCTTGATAGGCCTTTATGGTCTGACTGCAGCAGCAGCTCTGAGGAGTCCTATGTTAGTGAAACCAGAGAAATTTGATGAAAGAGCTGAAGGTTATTGAGGAGGAGAGGAGGTCAGAGGTTTGGCGTTTCAAAACAGGATGTCAACACGTTGCAGGACGTGAAGCAGCCTGCTGCTCTGTGTCATCTTTCAGCAAATGAAGCTCTTATGTCAAAAGGTAAAACCACATATTTAAACTCGTGCTTTGAAGCCCTCACAGCTGCTAACTGGACTGCTGTAATCATGAAAAGGGAATCAACAAGGCTCTCTGGCCCATCCTGGTTTACACGACTCTTGAAGGAGTCATTCTGAAATAAAACACAGTTAAAGCGAGTTTTATGGCGAGCTGAGCCCATCTAATGAGGTTGCTGCTCTGAAAACATGGAGCAGGAATGTATGACTCCATCACTGGCTGATACTACGATGATTCAATGATCAGGTCAGTCCGACTCAAGATGTAAAACAAACCGTGCTCCCCGTAGTGGGTAAAATAGGAGCCTCAAAATCTCAAAGTGTCCGAAAACACATTTCACTTCAGCTTTGTTTTCTTCTGAAGGCTCGCTGAGCGTGCAGAGTCACGCAGTATTCACCTGTCTTCACTGATGATCCGTGCATGCTGCTGTGTCTGCTGCAGCTGGGGGAACGTTACAGGCCTCAAACGTGTTATACTGTAATAAATATGTACCGTGCAGCTTTTGGGGTCATTTAAAAGGAATTCAGTTCTGTTTTTGCCTGAAATGTCTGTAGTTTGTATTTCACCTCTTCTTCATATTGTTGCGGTCCTACAGACATGAAGCAAAGAAACCAGGAGGGCAGATACTCACGCAGAAGCTCCCCTGCTTCTGTCATTCCCACTTTCAAGATTCAACTCGAAAAACACAATGATGTCCTTCTTTAATGTGTAAAAGCTGCATCTCTCCTGTTTTCTTGAATCATGACTCCTCCTCTCTGAAGAACTGGCTCCAGTGTTTGTGATGACTTCTGTAGGAAAGTTTTGCAGTTCTGATTTTCTCTTCACAGTGTTTGAATGAACTTCAGTTGTTCCTGGAGGACTTGAAAACAGAGCTCTTTATGATATATGTGATATAAATGAAACATTTAGTCTTGTTGGAGCAGATTGTAGCTCATTTTTAGCTTGCAGTGTTGGCACTTTATAGTTTACGTTAAACATTGCTCCTTTTTGGTTGAGCTTTGATGGTTGATGGGGACGTGATGCACTGTGTGTTGTTGATGTACGGCTTGTTCTTGTCAGGGATGCACCGATCCAACTTCTCTCGTTCCCATACCGATACCTGGGCTTGGAGTAGGGACCAATACTGATCCAATACCAGTTTTAAATAATAACCTGCATGCCCTACTGTGGGAAAAGGCCGGTCATGTTTTTGGTAAAAGGCAAAAAATGTTTAGAGGGAATCGTTTAAGTTAAAATGTATTTAAAGTTGAAAACATTGAAATGTTTAGCAGCAGTTTGATGAAAACAAAGCTTCAGAAATTATTACTCAGTGTTACACTTATATCCGAGGTCACATTCCAAAACAAACGGCCAAGAGCGCTGGTTAACAAAAGGCAGAGCTGGCTGCCTGGATCGGCCCCATCCGTACTGATCCAGCTTTGAGGAGCTGGATCAGGCCAAGACCCGTCACCAGGATCGGTATCATTGCATCCCTAGTTCTGGTGATGTTTGGAGCCCGTTTAAGTGCAGACTGAAGAGATTTTCACACAGAGGGTTCAGTAAGTGCCTTTGAAATGTGTAGTGTACTGTATCCTGCTGCTCATAATACTCATCAGATTATTTATCATGACATGGCACAGCTCCATGGCCTCTTTTTATTCCTCCTGATTTCAAATGTTGCAGTTTAAACTTTCTCCTGCATGAGGATCTCTTCTTTGTTTTATTATTGACCTGCTGGATTGAAGTAAACACACAGAATTATGTGACTGTTTTTATTTTCCATGTCCCACTCATTAAGTGACTCCTCTTCTGTAGTAAAGACGTACTGTAACAAAACTCCAATAAATGTAAAGCTTTGCAGGTTATTATTAAAAAGCTCACTTCATCTTGTGTGTTCCAGGTTGAATGAGTTTTGTGGCTGTGATGCAAACATGTCTTCATCTGGATAGAAGCTGAAATCTTAGAGCTTAATCTGTCTTAATCCTGGCTGATTCTAAAAATAGCAACCTGAGTTATTCACAGGCACTTCAGTCCATGTTACTGGAAAAAAAGATTTGCCCAGGATTATTATGATTGGTTTACAAAAGCTTGTTTTTTGTGCAGCCCACTGAGTCAATGTGCTGATTAAAACATGCACCTTTGAATGAATGAATGAATGAATGAATGAATGAATGAATTAGATCAGAAGCTTCTTGTGGACTCAAACACAGATGTCACTATATGAGAGCCTGCTTCTGTCGTACGTCTGTATGTTTTCAAAGTCCCTGTGAGGAGTTTCTAAGCCATCCTGAAAAATTCTGTTTTCTAGATATCTGCCTGATCCTAATCCACACAGTTTAAAATGAGATTACCAGCACCAATAAAAGTTATTCCTAAATGATACTTCTCACACTGTACACTGGAGCCTAACTGTCAGACAGAAAAAGGACAGAAGAGCAGAAGAAAGAGAAACAGGAGAGAGATAGAGCACAAGCTAAAGGCTAACACACAGGCTAAAGGCTAAAACAAGAGCTAAAGGATAAAACACAGGCTCAAAGATAAAACACGAACTAAGAGCTAAAACACAAGCTAGGCGCTAAAACATAGGCTAAAGCTTGACACAAGCTAAAGGGTAAAACACAAGCCAAAGGACTTAAACAGAGGGTAAAGCTAAATCACTATTTAAAGGATAAAGGCTTACCCGGGGGCTAATCTGTTTGTGCTAATGTTGCCTCCAACCCACGTGCAGCAGTTATTCTGCAGTGGTCTGTTCAAACTTGAGAGTCTATCAATAAAATGAAGAGTGAGGTTACGTTAGCTCTGATTGGTAGATGACTGGCAGGACATGACCAGGATTCACTAACGTTACACATTACAGACATGTCTCAGAGCACCGGGCTTCCAGCTGAGCTAAATATAGACAGCTACTAAACTACATACAAACTGACAGTGTTAGCTTGTTGTCACTTCAAAGCATAGCTCTACCTAAATGTTAACAAATACCAAACCTGTTAGATCTGGTAAAAAGTTGTTTTGAACAAAGTAAAGTAGAGTTGGAAAGAAGATCTGATCTCCATTCATTTTCTTAACAAATACACACCTTCTTAAGAGTGACGTTTTCACCACAGCGTGTGTGTGAGACTCAGGGCCAAAAGGGGGCACTGTGGTCAACTTCAAACAGATCCTTCTCTCAGCATCTTTAAGTCAATGGATTCACAGACCTTTTTTTTCCTTTTTTCCTCAGAATTTATCATTATTATTATTATTATTATTTTCATTTTTTACATTTTTGTGCTTTTAATTATAGAGGAGAGGACCGTGAATAGAGTATGAAACAAGAGTGGGGGGATGACGTGGGCAACAGACCACAGGCTGGATTTGAACCCAGGCCACCCACCCAGGATGAACCTCATGAGATGTAACCTACACTGCAGCCACCTGCAACCTGGAGTCACAGAATTTAACATTTCCTTTGGTTCATAGAAACTTACACAGCTCCAAATCCATTAAACAACTTTAATTATTCCTTTTTTCAATTTCTTAACATGTTTTTCTCTCAGTGTTGGCAGAGGTAACAAGTATCACAAATCTGTATCAGTATTTTTATTTAAATGAGTAAGAATCGATGTCATCAGGAGTATTGGGGTTACTACAGGTAGACCAGGTGAAAGCAAAAAAAAAAAAAAAAAAAAGGTAGACCAGGTGAAAGCATTCTGCTCATTCTCAGCTTGTGTTAACTGATGCGCAGCTCCCCACTGTCCACACTGAGGCCCCACCACTTCCTCCTTGGAGTTTGCTCACGTTAAATATGGTGGAGTGTACCTCCAAACTACTGTCGTCTATTGCCTTTCAGTTTCTGATCATTGAATGAACTGACATGATAAACATTTGGCTGATTCTTTCAGCAGTAAAACTTTAAAAACATAGAAGTAAACCATGATAGAACGGGTTGATGTCAGAGGAAAATGAAGAGCACAGGCCGTACGCTCCGATCATACAAACACCTCTATGAACGTGAAAGACGTAAATCTTCATTCTAACAAGAAAAAATCTAAATAGTTGAATCAGCTATGGTTGTCTTCGTCCCTCTGAGCTGGTTGATCCAGTCTGTGGTGCTCCCTCTGTCTTTATTTGAAGTGAACATGAACTCTGCACTTTTTCTGAAAACACAAGAAGCAGAAAAGAACCGTCAACATGAGCGCGCTCTCATCACAGCATGGGAGCTTGTTAAAGACTTCGTATACACAGATCCTGACGTATGCAGGGTCGTCACCTCGTGCCAGCGCAGCGTGATGAGAGGCAGGGCCAGGTGACAGTGAGGACAGGTGCTGATCTGGTCGGGGTTGCCTCCACCCCAGGGGCCGTTTCTGGAAGCTTCTGACCCTGAGGTCGCCTTGTAGATGCTGCTCAGCCGAGGAGAGGACTCTGCCTTTGATAAATCTGAGACTTCCTCCTCCTCTTCCTCCTTGTCTTCTTGATTCTTCCTCAGGACACACTCCAGCTGTTTGGGAACAAAGATGAGAGTCCTGCGGTGAGGCTTTCTGAGGGGGTGGAGACACGCCGCCTGACCTAAAATCTTAATCTAGAAATGATAAAACAAGTGTTTATTGACTTATGTATTCACCTCATGTTCCTCTACATCCTCAGTGGGATACGCAGCCTCACACACTCTACACGTCTCTGTCTCCTTAGCTGCAGAAAGAAAACAGGCCTGGTTTGTTAGAGTAGAGGGGAAACTTCCTGGCTGTTAACTGAGGCTGCTCTCTCTATCGCTCTTACTGCTGCTTGCTGCTGGTACTTTGTTGGTAGTTTGAGGAGGACCTGAGGCGTTGGCGGTCTCTGAACAGGTCAAAGCGTGCTGAGGCTGCTCCCTCAGGGTGACGTAGCGTCCACACTCCCTGCAGAGCTCAGTGCGGCTCCCACAGGCCAGACAGTGCTGGTCCAGATCTTTGAAGGGCATCTCCAGCTCGCAGAAGAGACAGGTCTGCAGACGCTCCACACACTCATCAGTCTGAAAGGAGAGACGCAGAACAGAGAGCGCAGACTCAGGATCCTCCCTACTTTTTCTCTTTCTTATAAATGTCATGTCAGTGGCACCAAAAAACTGAGGGATTGTGTTTTTGTTACTGTCCAATAAACCTGTTATATTAATAAAGGGTGCCGTCATGTATCAATCATGTATGTAGCATGTTTCTGATCAAATTAGCCAGCAGGAAACATGTTTTTATTCAGAGAGAGGCTTTGCAAAATACACAGGATGGAAGGAGCCAGAGTTGTTACAAAGGAGAGCTGCCTTTCACTTTATAACCAAACTGTACTCATCCTCAGTACCTGGCATTCGGCATCAGTACTCAATTGTACCAATTTTCGGTACTTGTGTATGTTTATGTGGTAATAAATATTCATTTTTTAACAATAAAATCTAAAAGTTTTTCAGTTTACATATTTATCTCTCAAACTTGCAATGCTGTGTTCAAGTCTAGCATGGAAAATCGCCCTCTCTTCCATTCCCTCAAAGTCACAAGTGTGCGTTTAGGTACCTAAGCATGGTACCATTTGATTTTACATGAATCAGTACTACAGACAGAATTTGGTCAGTACCTGTAGAGGGATTATCAGTCTACGTCATCATAAAGATGTGCATTTGTTTGACTGCAGAAGCAGCGTTTAGCTGTATTTATACAGAGGAGTTAGCATTTTTAAAACGCTGCATTCAACCTGATAGCAGCATCCCAATGTCTGGTTGTTCTGATTCCTCTAGAATCTCTAGATTCCTCTCTGGATACACCCCGGGTTTCTCCTCTAAAAATGTCTGTCCACTTAATATCTATCTGCTTGCTGATCTCCTCTGTTCACTCACTGCTATTTCACAAACCTGGAGCTGACTACCATCCGTCACAGTGCTGATATTTAGTTCAAAAATGTGTTTATTGGTGGTTAATTCCTCCACGTTGGTTGGCAAACCATTAAACTCCACAGTGCTTTTGCACTCATGTTGCACGTGCATCGGCTGGTGTTGACAAACAAATAATCCCTCTATAAAAGGACCTGACTTAGTACCCATGTCTAACTGTTACTGTGAGCAAAAGAAGAACTGAATGATATTTTAGAAAGTTACAACCCTGACATTAGAGGATCAAACCCATCATACATCAAGGCAGCTTCTTGCCCTGCGAGGCTGCCACTGATGGGGGGGTGAGAGCAGAGCAGCTGTCTGTCTGTATACAGACTGCTAAATATTCCTGTTTCTACAAACTGCACCTTTAAATAAAAGATGTTTACACTCTGAATGTAGCTCTGCCTGTCTGAAGCTGCTTAAGGAGAATTTTTCCCCTTTCATACATTAAAGTAAAGGAGGAAACTGAATATTTTCCTCTTTGTGAGGGCTCAAACCACATGTTCGTCCCCTCACCTCATGATCCAACAGGTGACCACGCTCCATCTTCTTGTTACACTTTGAGCACCTCACCTGCAAAGAAAAGCATCAAAAAGACATCAGAAAAGAAGAGCACAAGTCTGTAACATGAGTGTGTGTGTGTGTGTGTGTGTGTGTGTGTGTGTGTGTGTGTGTGTGTGTGTGTGTGTGTGTGTGTGTGTGTGTGTGTATGTGTGTGTGTGTGTGTCTGTGTGAGTGTGTGTGTCTGTGTCTGTGTGAGTGTGTGTGTGTGAGTGTGTGTGTGTGTGTGCACCTGGGTGTGCTGCTCCTCCCTGTGCTGGTCCAGTAGCTCTCGGTGAACAGATTCCTCACAGTCAGGACAGACACACAGGAAGCGGCTGCAGTGGGACTCGTGCAGGGCGAAGTTGGCCACAGCAACACCTTTGTGGCTAAAAGACAGACAGAAGAAATCACCCATCACCATGATCTGTGAAAACTGTTGAAAACTGTGCTCATCTGATTTCTCTGTTGAAGCCTTTCATTGAAGGGTTTGGTCTCAATGTAAGGTGCGCTGTGGAACAGCTTTATAGTTCAAATCAACACTTCAATCTTTCAGTGCAGCGTGACACAAAGGTTTTAAGGTTTTTCTTTAAATGACTTAAAACTTTAGTCACTGTGTCTACATTTACATTTCTAAAACCATCCACAAATAGTAAATGTGAGCAGATCATTTCCATAAACCACCCTCTGTATGTATAAAAAAAACAAAAACAGTGCAATCAAATGATGTGATAAATTGACCTATTTATTGCCAAATGGATACAGTTAAAATTGGCGTTAGAGGCTTTCAGAGTACTCCCTGGGTAAGCCAAGCAGCCTTCCCCAGACTTCTAAGAGAAGGATAGCAAACTCCCATTCATACATACATGCATGCATACATACATACAAACATACATACATACATACTGACATACATACAAACATACAAACATTAGACCATACATACGTACATACAAATATTAATACATACATACATAAATACATACATACATAAATTTATACATACTAACTGACATACATGCATACAAACAAACATACATGCAAACATACATACACACATGTATACATACAAACATGCATACGTATATACATACATACAAACTACAATCATACATACAAACATGCATACATACAGACGTACATACAACCTGACAAACATACGTACAAACACGAATACATTCATACATACATACATTAATACATACATACATACATACATACATTAATACATACTGACATACATACATACAAACAAGGAAACATACATACATACATGTAAACATACAACCATACATACATATACACATACATACAAACACACATACAAACATACATACATACAAACAAACATGAATAAAAACAAACATACATATATATACATACATTTAAACATACATACAAACATACTTAAATTCATACATACTGGCATACATGCATACATACAGCATTAAAACATACATACATACAAACATACATTAATCATACAGACTGACATTCATACATACATCAATACATACATACATACATACATTAATCAATAATACATGCAGACAAAGAAACAGACATACATTCATTCATACATATATACGTACATACATACATACATACATACATACATACATACATACAAACATACATTCAAACATTAAAACGTACATCAATACATGCATACTGACATACATATATACACATATACATAAATACAAACATACATACATGCATTCATACATACATAAATACATTAATACAAACATACTGACATTCAAACATGCATACCAACAAACATGCATACAAGCATACATACAAACAAACATACATACATAAAAACATACATCAATATATACATACATACATACATACATACATACATACATACATACATAAATACAGACAAACATACATAAGTATATATACCTACATGCATGCATACATACATACATACATACATACATACATACAAAAAATATACAAACATACTTACATTCATACAAACATTCATACAAACATACATACAGACATACATACAAAAAACATAAATACATACATACATACAGACATACATACATTTACCTACATGCATGCATACATGTATTCTTACATGCATACATGCATACATACAAACATATATACAGACAGCGTACATACATAAATACATACACACAGTGCACATACATACATACATACTATTATTCATGAATACATACTTACAAACATAAATACATGCATACAAACTTACAACTGTTCATATTTTCATACAAAATACATGCATTAATAATCCATACATACATGCATACATACCTACATGCATACAAACATACATACATACAACCATATGTACATGCAGACAGGGTACATACATGCATGCATACAAACATTCATACATACAAACATATATGCATACATACATACATACATACATGCATACATACATACTTGCCATCATACATACATGCTGATAGCCTACATACAAACATGCATTCATTCAGTTGTGTTGGTTGTTACATCTACAACATTTAGGGCTCTAATTTCGTGGCGCAGCGCAGGGGGTGCAAGCCTGGCGCAGCCTGTGCAGTGCTAATTTCGTGTGGCGCACCGCCGTGCGCTGCCAATTTGACAATTTGGTAGACCGTCTGCGCAGAGATGGGTGTGACAGCGTGCCAGGGGGATTTGATGGCGCACCAGGGGAAGGTGTCAGCAGATTCATGTTGGCGCAGTGACAATTTCGTGCCAAAAAAGTGCGCTGAAAGCTCGCCAGCTCCAACCTGGTCTATTCTCAGCGCAAAGCGGAGCGCACCCCACGCAGCTGTAATTTGGTGACAGGCGCACATGTGCGCACATGTCATCAAAGCCTCAGAGGCAGGTTTCCAGAGTGTCAGACACATTTTGATGCAGTAAACAATCACAGCAATCATTATTTAATGTAACTGTCTGAACCAGCATATACATTTATATCTATATTAACTGTCCTGTCACATCTGATGTCAGATTAAAGCCGTTTGTCATAATGGAAAGTTAACCTGACGACAGCTGGAAGTTTGATGCACATCTTACAGTTAAACAATAAACAGCCTTAACATCTGATACTGAGTATATATCTGGTTCTCTCATTTCATTTAATTCAAAGAAAAGAGGGAGAGAAAAGACGAAGAAAAAAGAGACAAAATAAATGTTTGTCACTCAGGATTTACCCATGATTTCCCATATTTCTCTGTTTTAGTCTTTATTTTTAACGTGATCTAAAAAGATGGAGTACATTATTGTAAGGAGGATGAGGCGGAGACACTGGGAGAGTATACAGTATATCACCAAAGGTTCTGCTTGGCGATGACAAACCAGGAGTGCAGGTGGATCAAAAGTATTCTGAATGGATAAGCCAGCTGTGTAACTGTCTCTTCATTTTGTTCTCCTATTAATGACAAAGGAACAGATTACATCTGTCCCGGGAGCTGGCCCACAAGGTGACGCGCGTCGTATCCTCCGATGTGCCCCGCTGTCCATTGACCTGCTGCAGGCACAGCGGCTCTGACCGTCTCCACTACCAGCACTCTCTCCGTGGTGCTGGAGATCAGTCAGACCAATCAGACGCTGCGCCTCAGCCGCAGGGCATTTAAAGGCGAGGAGAGGCGCTCATTTGATTGGTGAAAACAGCGCTCGGCTGTGTTAAACCCACTCACGGCTTTTCTCCTCCCTCTCTGCCATTTGCGCGGAGGGAGGTGTGGACGCACAGCTCTGCGCTTATGTGCGCCTGTACTGCGCCTCTCTTGGCACTGCAGGAAACTTGCAAAGTGCGCCGGTCACGCCCTGTGCACACGGCAAAGGCCGGCGCAGGACAGGTGCGCCTGCGCCTGGACTACGAAATTAGAGCCCTTAGATTTAATATTTAGATTGAACATTCAGATTTATATTTAGATTTTACATTAATATTTAACATTTCTAAGGAAAGCATAGCAAACTCCCATTCTTACATACATACAAACATACATACATACATACATACATACATACATACATACATACATACATACAAACATTAAATCATACATACTGACATACATTAATACATACATACTGACATACATGCATACAAACAAACATACATACAAACATACATACATACATGCATACATACAAACATAATTACATGCATACATACATACAGACAGACATACATACACACAAACATAAATACATACATACAAACTTACATCTGTACATGCATTAATACAAAAAAATGCATTAATAATCCATACATACATACATACATACATACATACATACATACATGCATGCATGCAAACAAACATATATACATACATACATACATGCATACAAACATACATTCATACATACATACAAACATACATTCATACATACATACAAACATACATTCATACAAACATACATACATACATACATACATACATACATACATACATACATACAAGCATACATGCATACATACATACTTACATGCATACAAGCATGCAGATAGCGTACATACAAAAATACATACATACATACAGTTGTGTTGTATGTTACATTTACAGCATTTAGATTTAATATTTAGATTTAACATTTAGATTTTTATTTATATTTAACATTTATATTTATAAATAGCATTTATGTGTGACATTGAATATTTTCATTTAACTATTTAAGATATTTCTAAAATGACAAATATTGCTCTAAATGTCATAAAAGGTCACTAGAGAAAAATCACACGCGTTTTTTTGCACATGGTTTGAAGCTAAATGTGACGAAACTTTTTTTTTTTTTTTTCCAACCATGCGCTGCTTTACAAACGGCGCCCACACACAGACACTCCTTCACTGTAGCTGACTCTGAGCTCACTTTCACTTTGTTGTGGAAAGTGAAAGTGAACGTTTAGTTTTTCTTCAGATGAAATGTAAAACCTTTGCTCAGGTTAATGAGAGTGTATAGCCTACTCTCATTATAAACTCATTATTAAGTACCAGAGTGTGATTTACTTCAGATCACTTCACAATTTAAAAGAAAAAAGGACAGTGGCTCAGGTCCCACGCGTGGAGTTAACGTCACTGTCGGAAATGCACTAACCCTGACAAACACATGCTGACAGTGACTGAACTTTAATCTTACCCACTCCTTCATAGTCTCAGAGTCCGTGTCACCTCTCCTCATGTGGAACCTGAATGCACCCCACAGACGGATCGTACTAAGCATGTTTTATGTCTCTGATGGTCTTCCTCACAGAAGTGAACACTCACCACTGTCCACACGTGCGTGTTTCCCCCGTGGGCTCCATGGACAGAATGTTCCTCCACCGTCTCTGACAGAACAAAGCCAACCTGAAGCCTCCAACTTCAATTCTCGTCTCATTTGATCAGAACAGAAAGTGAAAATTCACTGGATCACGACCTGTTGTTGTTGAAGTTGTTGTTTTTGTTTCACACTTCTGCCACTAGATGGCGCAAATGATCTATATATTTTTCCGAGGTAGGAGCGCGGCTTTCATTCAGACAGACAGCACGAAGAATCAACAAGAATGATATATACAGCAGAAAGTTACACAGACTTAAACAAACAATATTTTAATCATCCAAAGCTTTTACGGTGAGTGTTTTTCACATTTCAAGGTTTTTTTTAAGTTTTTATCAACAATAGCTCCAAACTTATGTTTCTGTTTACTTCTGAAATCTCATAGTGTTGGTTTGACCTGGGGTTGCTCATTTTAGTTTTAAAATGAAACAACAACAGCGCATGAAATCAAAATATGAAAATAAATAAATAATATATCGGTCATATTAAGTACCAGGAAGCTCTTAGGAATGAAATACACTAACTTAATTTGCAGGGAACAAAATGATTAAACTCCCTTTTTCAGAAAGATACTTTGTCAGAAGACATTAAAATCTGTGTTGATTTTTTTCTTTCTACGGTTATAGAATGACCGACACAGGGTTTTGCTCCCTCTCTTGCAGCATTTATTCTGTAGAAGAGAGAAAGAGTCCCAGTATGTCTTTCACAGACACAGTGCTGCCCGCCTCCACTCCGCTTCTCGGGGATGACGTAGAACAGGGGACCAACGGCTCCCTACTTACAATTTCTGGTTCCCAGAAAGTTGGTATTATGTTAAGCTCTAAGTTGCAGTCACTTCCCTGAAGGTAACTTTTGGTTGGGTTTTAGGTTGCCTGTTTGTTGCAATGGACAGTTTTTATGTTTTTCTTAGTGTTACATGTTGGTTAAAAGTTTGGTTCCCCAGCATTCCTCTAACTTTCCCCTTACCTTTAAAGGAATATTAGATTTTTTTTTTTGTCTTTTGGTTTTATTGATGTTTACCCCAAAATTAAGCGTAGGGTTAGTTCAGGCAGGTCACGACGTCAAGCTCTAACAACATAGCTGTCATTATCGGTGCAGATCAGCTGATGGCTCGGCTGACTCCCGTGTCCACCTCCTATTGGAAAACTGCTGTTAGAGCGGGCTATTTAAGCTGCTCCTGTCAAACCTACTTCCTGCTTCCTCTGCTGGCACTTCACAGTCAAGCCCCCGTATGAAGAGAAGTTTGCTCCTGCTCGCTCTTACCTTGCTGCTCCAGATGTCGTCGCCTCTCGCCCACGATGAAGACCCGTGGCACTTCGACAATGTCATGGTAGAGCCTCGTCAAAATTCTGATCCAGAAGAAGCCATCATCGACGAAAGGGCTCCTTCCGTTCGTCGTAGCTCCCGTTTGGCAGGTAGATGTCATATCCCAGACGTTCCTTTGATAAATGACTGGCCGATTCCTAAACTGTTGGAGTTCCTGTTTGCCAACGATGTTACCGCTCCAGTCGGAGCTTCCCATCAAGAACTGTTCGCCCTGTTTCTTAAGTGTGCTGGGTTTCCACGTTGAAAAACGTCCTGTCTCCGCTCCCCGGAAGGCTCCGGCGAAACGTAAACACTGCTCTCAGGACGCAGTCGTTGCTCCGTCTCCAGCCGCTGCCCCGCCGGCTAAAAAAGTCAGACCGCCGACCTCAGCAGTCACCCCCTCAGATCCGGTAAACGACGCTGTTCTGGCAGCGCTGTCATCCATCCAGTCATCCCTCTCCAGCATGAACTCAAGGATTCAGACCTTAGAGGCCAACGCTTCGTTTTCCAACTCCGTGGTCCAGTCCAACGTGTTTTCATCCCGGGAACCTGCTGCCTCTTCCTCGACACAGGCCTGTGACGTCACACCGGCGCTCCTCGACGGCTTCACAATCCCGCGCAGGACCCTGGGAAGTGCAGTCCCGATCTCATCTGGCGTTCTATTCTACCCCCCTGCTGCTGCCATCTCCTGCAACCTGATAAGCCAGATCCTTGCAGGTAATGACGTTAATCTAGTCAAAATCCTGCTGTGCTCAGAAGTCAGCGATAAGCGTGTGGTAGATTGTGGCGATGTGTCTGTGATGTTAAAGGATAGTGACCCCAGACTTTCTAAGACTCTGACATTAGCAGAATTTATTGTCGCCTTTGGAGTATTCAGAGACGTAATCTGCGAAGTCTATCCATCCCGTCGAGCTGAACTAGACACTTATCAGGCCATCATTGCAGATCTCGCCATGACGTACGGTGGGACTCTATTCTATGAATATCACAAATCTTTTTCTGCGAAGGCTGCTATGTTCATCCAGAGGTTTAACCAAAGACTGGACTGGTCCGTGGTTGACCTGGCTCTAATTAGCAGGCACTGCACTGGCCGCCAAGCTCTTTCCTGCTCTATTTGTAGTTCATTCTCACACTCCTCCAACATGTGTCCCAAATCTGTGGCTGTAGTCCATCCGCCGGCAGGCCCAAAAACCAATGAGGATAAGCTACTGTGGGGACAGCCATCCAAAATCTGTGTGCCCCAGACGAACTCGCCTTGTGAGGAAGGGAATGAGAAAATAAAACCTTCAACTCCAGTCAACGTGGCAGAGCTGGGGAAGGCTTTGGAGAAGCATCCAAACCGCTGCTTTGTCAATTATTTGTTAACTGGACTGGTTCAAGGATTCATGGCTGGTTTGCTGTGGCTGCCTAAAGTGTCTTTTTCATGTTGTAATCTGCAGTCTGCCCTGAAAGAGCCTGAGATTGTTGATACTTTGTTGGAAAAAGAAGTCAGGAAAGGTTTCATGATCGGACCTCTGGTTAAATCTCCGTTCCCCATATCTCGTATCAACCCTTTAGGTGTCTCTACTCGGAAATATTCTGGTAAAAAGCGTCTTATCATAGATCTATCAGCTCCGCATCATGACGAGGTCCAAAGCATCAACAGTCTGATTCCGATTCAGCCGTTCTCTCTGTACTACGCTTCAATCGATGATGCCATTAAGCTCATTAAACAAGCAGGTCGTGGAGCGTGGTTATCAAAGGCCGACATCATAGACGCGTTTAAAGTCATGCCTCTACACCCTTCTCAATGGCACCTGTTCGGCGTTAAATGGAGACAAAAATTGTATTTTGCAGTTAGGCTCACCTTTGGATGTCGCAGCAGTCCAAAAATTTTCGACACATTGTCAGAAGCGCTCTGCTGGATTCTTTTAAATAACTGCAAACTGCCATTCGTGCTTCATCTGTTAGATGATTTTTTGCTCATAGATTATCCTCACGCCAAGCCAGATCATGCAATCTCCACACTTAAAGATACTTTTAAAAAACTGGGAGTCCCCCTTTCAGAGGAGAAAACTTCAGGTCCACTTAAAGTTATCGAATTTCTGGGTATCCAATTAGACAGTGTTCTCATGCAAGCTTCCCTGCCTCTCGAGAAATTAAATCGCATCAGAGAAATTATGAAAGAACAAGTTTCAAAATCAATTTCTAAAAGAGATCTGCTTTCCCTTTTAGGTCATCTCAATTTCGCCATGCGCGTGATTCCTCAAGGCCGTTCATTCATATCCAGGCTTCTTGACCTCTCAAAATCAGTTGAAAAACTTCATGACACAGTAACTCTGGATGAAGGATGCAGATCAGAGCTCCAGTTCTGGTCTTTGCTTCTCGAGAAATGGAATGGCATTTCGTTTTTCTATAACGATTATTCAGAATCATCTTTGTCCATAAGATTATTCACTGATGCAGCTCCCTCAGTAGGTTTTGGGGGGTTCTTCGATAACCAGTGGTTCGCTGAGGCATGGCCAAAAGAATTGTCATCTCTGTCAGCAAGTGCTTCTTCTTCTGCTCTTATGGAGATATACCCAATTGTCATAGCTTGTCTTCTCTGGGGAAAATCCTGGTCTAGGAAGAGAATCATTTTCTTTTGCGATAACGAAGCAGCTGTTCATATCATAAACAAAGGGCGTTCCTCTATTCCATTCATTAACAGAGTCTTAAGACGTATCACCTGGGAATCCGTGCTGAAGAACTTTCATATTCGTGCAGCCCACATTCCAGGGTTAGACAATAAGGTTGCTGATGCTCTTTCCCGATTTGAATTTCAGAAATTCCACAGACTGTGTCCGGACGCGGCGCCATCCAGCCTGCCTTGCCCTCCCTTCCACCTTACGGTGCTAGATTAGACAACACCTTGCAGTCGTTCATGCTGTCAGCCGCCCGCTATATGCGTTCGGGTTTAGCTAAACCCACATTAAAAATGTATGACTCTGCATGGTCCTATTTCACCGCATTTTGTTCCTCCTTTTCTGTTGCAATTCTTCCTATAAGTATTCCCATTGTTCCTGCATTCCTGGTTCACTGTTTCGAGTCCCGCAAAATGCAGCCGTCCTCCATCAAAGGCCTCCTCGCAGGTGTCCAGTTTCACCTGCGTTGCTTGGATCCGTCTACCTTCAGTTTACTCGAAAATCCATCCATTAAGCTTCTTCTAAACGGCTTTAAAAGAGAGAAACCACAAGGCAATGACATTCGTCTCCCTTTCACTCCTGCACTTTTGCATAAATTAATCTCTCACTTAAGGAAGGGGTGCTTTGATCCATACACCGACTCACTGTTAGAAACGGTCTTCCTCACGGCTTTTTATGGGTTTTTAAGGTGCGGTGAATTCACAACACGATCACGATCCTTTGATCCTTCTCAAGACCTCACCATTAATGACGTAGTAATACACAGTCATTACTTTTCTGTTTTCTTGAAACATTCTAAGACTGATAGAGATAGGAGAGGAGCATCAGTTATTATTTCTCAAACTAACTCTGATTTTGTCCCATGTCTTCCATGGTCCGCTATCTGAGGAGCCGTGCCCAGGCCAGTCCTCAGGAGCCGCTGTTTGTCACGGAGGGAGGAGAGCCCATGTCACGAGCTTGGTTCTCATCACGCCTTCGTCTCCTGTGCCAGCTTTGTGGTCTCCCTCCAGAGCGCTATACGCCTCATTCATTCCACATAGGAGCAGCAACAACAGCGGCAATGGTTGCTCCCGTATCCACCCTAAAAGCCATGGGCAGATGGTCTTCCTCGGCATTTGAACGTTATCTGCGCCCTGGCAACAAGCCATCTTAGATGCTCAAAAAGCCATGAGCCTTTCCTTGTAATTTCATTTGATGTAATAAATAGTTTCGCAGGTAAAATTGTTTTATCTAATTCTTAATCAGCCTGAAGGGTTAGGGAAGGCTTACTCCCTATTTAAATTTATAAGCAAGTAAATTAGTGAATAGATTAACAATACCAATAGTAAATTCAACCCTAAATAGCTTCCTGGCATCTCCATGCAGATAGGTTGGCATTGCTGGTATGGTCGTTTTGGGGGGTTTTTATTTTGCTGCTGCGCTCCCTGTTTATGCTGTTCATGATGGCTCATGATGGGCAGGAAGGTGTGCTCTTCCTGCCTCAGGCTTTCCACGCAAGCGCGTGGAAGAGCAGAGAGTCCCAGAACAGAACCATACCGCCAAATGAAAATTGTGCAAGTTAATAAAGTTTATTTTTGACAAAGTGGTCCTGACTGAAATTAAGCGTAGCGTTAGTTCAGGCAGGTCACGACGTCAAGCTCTAACAACATAGCTGTCATTATCGGTGCAGATCAGCTGATGGCTCGGCTGACTCCCGTGTCCACCTCCTATTGGAAAACTGCTGTTAGAGCGGGCTATTTAAGCTGCTCCTGTCAAACCTACTTCCTGCTTCCTCTGCTGGCACTTCACAACCCACCTCCACCCCAGCTCCTTCTGTTATTTTATTCATGTTTGCTCTGCTCTGTCTGGGTTTTTATTTTGCTGCTGCGCTCCCTGTTTATGCCGTTCATGATGGCTCATGATGGGCAGGAAGGTGTGCTCTTCCTGCCTCAGGCTTTCCACGCAAGCGCATGGAAGAGCAGGGAGTCCCAGAACAGAACCTTACCACCAAATGAAACTTGTGCAAGTTAATAAAGTTTATTTTTGACAAAGTGGTCCTGACTGAACCTTTGAAACAATCATGCTATTGATACCTATACTGTTTAATGATAAATAGATTGTACCTGACTGTATATGAGCATAAAGTCAGGAAATTTGCCAGGATTTTTATTTTATTACATTATAATGGAATCAAAATAATAAAATGGAAAATATGGATATATATAAATATATAATTAGATTCTTTCTCAGTCTGCCTAAAAGAAGTACAGGCAGCTGCCAGTAATAAAGTTCAGTCAGGACCACTTTGTCAAAAACAAATCTTTAACTGCACAGTTTCATTTGGCGGTATGGTTCTGTTCTGGGACTCCCTGCTCTTCTACGTGCCAGCATGGAAAGCCTGAGGCAGGAAGAGCACACCTTCCTGCTCATCACAAGCCATCATGAATGACATAAGCAGGGAGGGCAGCAGCAAAAATAAAACCCCCAAAACAACCACACCTGCAATGCCAGACTCTCGTTCAAAAGCTGAGGAAGACCATCTGCCCATAGCTTTAGGGTGGACACCGGAGCAACCCTAGCTGCTGTTGCTGCAGCTCCTATGCAGAACGAATGAGGCGTGTAGCGTTCTGGAGGGAGACAGCAGAGTTGGCACAGGAGATGAAGGCGTGAGGTGAACCAAGCTGGTGACAGGGGCTCTCCTCCCTCCGTGACAAACAGCAGCTCCTGAGGACTGGCCTGGGCACGGCTCCTCAGACAGTGGAGCATTGATGGCAGTGGACAAAAATCAGAGTTAGTTTGAGAAATTATAACTGATGTTCCTCTCCTATCTCTGTCAGTTTTACACTGTTTCAAGAGAACAGAAAAGTAATGACTGTGGATTACTGCGTTATTAATGGCGAGGTCTGAGTAGGATCAAAGATAGTTATCCTGTTGTGAATTCTGCAGTGAGGAAGACAGTTTCTAACAGGGAGTCTGTATATGACCTGAAGCCCCCATCCCTTAAGTAAGAGATTCATTTGTACAAAAGCGGAGGAATGAAAGGGAGACAAATGTCATTGCCTTGTGGTTTCTCTCTTTTAAAGCCGTGTAGGGGAACCTTAATGAAGGGATGTTCTGGTAAGCTGTAGGTGAACAGGTCCGAGGTGAAACCAGACACCTGCTAGGAGGCCTTTGGTGGAGGACAGCTGCATTTTTGGGACTCAAAACAGTGAACCAGAAATGCACAAACCCTGGGAATATGTATTGGAAACGTGCAACAAAGAAGGAGGGAGAAAATGCTGTGAAATAGGACCATGCAGAGTCATACAGCTTTAATGCAGATCTGCTTAACAGCGAGCTGCTGAAAGCATGTATGCCTGCAAGCAACCTTATCATTGTGGCAGGATAAAGGTGATCAGAGGAGCTCGGCAACGCCACCTGGGGGAATTTCACTCCCAGGAATGTAGTTTAGTTTTGTTTAACCACTATAGTATCATCGCACAGGTTCAACACCACTGGGGAGACCTGATTCTCTTTGTAAAAATTATTATTATTCTTTTAAAACAAAAATTCTTCTTTAAAACCACACTAACAAAAGGTGGTTATAAAAAAGGAAGGTGCACAAGGGAGAGGCAACAAAATAAAGCAGGGCTGGGCCTTACCTCAGCGGCAGGACAACCAAAGGGGAAAACATCCAAACCAAACAACACCCGTGTGTCAACCAAAAGTAACTTGTGACAAACACCACAACCAGGGAAGGGGACTGCTGCTCGTCTCGGCCCACGGCACCGGTAAGGGTTGCCTCTCTCCCGGTGTAACCTATATTTAACTCAACGTAGCAACCTTAATTTATATACAAAAAAGAAGAAACAAACAAAGACCAACGTTCAAATTAATGAAGTAAATCAACAAATTAATAACTTTTTAACCTAGGAAATAACTGAACATCAAAGATAAACAATAATCAAAATCAATAGTAAGGTGCTAAATTAAGAAAAGAAAGAAAATACTCAAAAAAAAAAAAAAAAAATGGGACCAACAAAGACGGTGACTTTCCCAGTCACAAGTTTTAAAATGGCTCCCAGCCTGGGCAGATGAATATCAAACAAAAACAAGAAAACAACCCAAATATGTATGATATGAAACTAGATTGTAAATGAAAAAACCTGACCAAAGAAAACTACCACTAAAGAAAACGAAAGCAACCCCCCCCCCCCCCCCCCCCCCCAAAAAAAAAGAAAATAATGCAACTATAGGTAAGAAGGGAAGAAGAAATTAAACCGAGGGAACAAAAAAAAAGAATAATGTTGACTGCACTTAACTGGTAACTTACAAAATAAAGAAAACCACACAAATTAAATTGGTTTAACTGAGATAAACTTCTTAATCTTAATCAAACTAAACAAAAGACAGAACTGTAATCCTGTTCACAGGAGAACAGCATTAAAAAATTACAAGAAAACAGCAGTGACTGTCTTCTGGCTGCAGCCAGCTGCTCCCCCCTCCCCTGAAGTGAGGTTAGGTGAGGCAGAGCATTTTTACTGGAGGGGGAGCGATGCTGCGGAGCTTGCTGCTCCTATACCAGCTTGAAAAGGGAACCTGCACAAAAGAAAGAGTGGCTGTTTTCCAAACCACCTACTGTATACTACAGCACTACATACTACCTACTGCTTTTGTTTGGGGTATGTAGTATGACTCTTCTGTTGGGTCTGTTTTGTAGTACACTACTCTGGTTTCTAGTCTCCGAAGGTGGAGCCACAGATGACGTTTTTTTTTTTTTTGCCTTTAATACAAATAT
This sequence comes from Halichoeres trimaculatus, assembly GCF_033239565.1. NCBI lineage: Eukaryota > Metazoa > Chordata > Actinopteri > Labriformes > Labridae > Halichoeres > Halichoeres trimaculatus. The sequence continues at coordinate 89,481 of NW_027437188.1, forward strand.
ACGAAACAAGCTATTGGCAGATCTTGGTATTTGGTCATTTTGTTAATCATATCAAACAGAATAATCATTCTTGATTTCTAGTCTTACACCAAAAGTTAAACCATTGACTGAAAATAAATCTTGATTTTTATTTTTACAGCTGATGAAAAAAACATTTCCATAAAATCCATGTACAGTTTAAAAGAGGTAATTAGTCTTTTATATGGGCTTTAATTAATTTGCAGAAGTAAACATCTTTTTTACAACCAGAAGTGACACCATTTACAGGTGTTTCTTTCTCATCACTTCTGTCTCATGGACCATACAACGTAAATGTTGTTGTGCTGACTGATTCCACTAGATGGCGGTAATTCACCGAAGCCTGCCACCCGCATTGACAAACAGCGTCAGCGCCGTGCATTGTAGGAAACAGTATGGCAGGTAGACGGGCCTGTTGTATACTGAGAAATTTTCCTGGACCAGTAGGACATCTAGGGAATTTTGGCATACTGCAGATTTTGTAAGTTTTTGCATACTACCTACTACGTACTAAAATTCAACCAAAATAGTAGGCAGGGCTGTTTCTAGTTTTTTCATTTGAGTTTGGATTTTCCTATTTTCCTGAGATGCTCTTTAACGCCTCTTGTGTTCACCTCTGATCACAGCACATTGCCATCCCATTTCTTTCTGTAACTAAAAACTCTTTCAATCCCTATTAAAGGTACAAAACTTGGACATAAGGTTGTCAACTGGTCCTTCATAGGTGTAGAAGTTCCTGCAGTTCCTGCTGTGAAACACTCTCTGCCTCAGTGTGTGTATGGGTTGTATTGGAGTGTATGTGACTAGCAGACTCTGACCACTCAAAGCACTTGGTCAGAAGGATTAGACAGGCTCTCTATAGGTACTGGTCCAGGAGTGATGATGATGGTGAGACTGTTGATAGCTGTTGTAACTGTGCCAGCTGGAGTCTGGCAGGTCCACAGCAGGATCCAGGGAACCTATGAGACAAGAGAGCGCACAGAGATCTATGCTCGGTAACTTTGAGATGTCAACCTGTTGAACCTTGTCTCCTAGTCTCCCTGATGTCAGCCTACTGTTTCAACAGATTTTTGAAGCAAACTGGCAGTTATGGAGGTGGGGTGGCCTTTGAGTGCTGCTTACTGCTTTGCTTTGCTTTGCTTTCAAATCATTCTACCTTTTCTACAATTCTTGGATATGATTTTATTCTCTTTCTTTTAATTGAACCAAGACTTTTTAAATCATTTTATGTTTTTTACAACTTATCTGACGAGCCTGCGACTACAATCTTCTCAACATGCTGGAAGTGGAGTCTCCCTGTGAAAGCTGCCGGATGTATCAACAGGAAATCTATGCACTAAAAGAGAAGATTTTTGCCCTGGAAACTGAAAAAGGACTTCATGAAACACTCCCAGTGGAACCCAGAGGTAATTAGTCCACTTTTACTTTCAAAGGAAAGGGTGAAAAAACGACTACCTTCAATTTAAAGCTAAATGATACCGTGTCTTTTCCAAGACTCTGCAGAGACATTTATGATGAACTTGGTGCTAAGCCAAAGCAAAGTCAAAATGTTGGTATCAATGAAGGATGTGCAGCATCACCCGTAATAAAGTTAACAAACAGATTTTTACCACTGTCAGAGCCAAATGTGATGGACTACAACAAACAGAGAGCAAACGGCAAAATTCCTGTGCATAACAGTAACCATGAAGCCAGTACAAAGCAGCAGACGGACAGAAAAACTGTGCCACAAGTCAAGGTCAAAGATACCCTTGTGCTTGGAGATGGAGCCATATCTGATATAAGCATGAACAGAATGGTTACTTGCAGCTATCCCAGTGCCACTGTCTCTGACATCACTAAACTCCAACCGAAGGTACTGGCAAAACACCAAGGAGTGAAACGGCTGATTGTTCACGCAGGTGCAGTGGACATCAGGAGAGATCAGTCTGAAATCTTAAAGAAAGACTTCAATGAGCTATTTGAGAGTCTTGATAAACTGGAAATAACAACGTTTATCTGTGGACCTCTCTCAAATATTGACAGGAGGATAAACAAATTCAGCCAGCTGCTTCTACTAAAAACATGGCTGTCTGGAGTCTGTGAGACAAGGGCACTGCATTTCATTGAAAACTTTACCCTTTTCTGGCAGAGAGTAGATCTGTTTAAAGGAAAAGGCCCACCCCTGAACAGAGGTGGAGTGAGTCGACTGACGGATAATCTTCTCCATGCTCTGCGGCATCATGAAAGGCCGAGACCTGGCCCTGTGCTCCCAGAAAAGGAACAGAGTGAAGAAAAAGAGCTCCTGCCTCGCCACCCAAGGACCCAGCAGAGACTCAGCCACAGCAGCACCTCCAGCATCCAGAAAACAGGATTCAGACCGACGGGACCTCCACTGCACTAACCACAGCCCTCAACACAGGTCTCACGACAGCCCTCAACACCGTCCTCAACATAGCCTTCACCACAGCCCTCAACACAGCCTTCATCAAGGTGCTCAACACGGCCCTCAACACGGCCCTCACCACAGCCTTCATCAAGGTCCTCAACACGGCCCTCACCACGACCCTCACCATGGCCCTCAACACAGGCCTCACCACAGCCCTCACCACAGCACTCAACACCGCCCTCAACACAACCCTCACTATGGCCCTCAACACGAACCTCAACATGGCCCTCACCATGGTCCTCACCACAGCCTTTATCGAGGCCCTCAACACGGCCCTCACTACAGCCTTCATCAAGGTCCTCAACACGGCCCTCATCACAGCCTTCATCGAGGTCCTCATCACGGCCCTCACCACAGCCTTCATCAAGGTACTTAACCCGGTCCTCTCCATAGCCTTCATCGAGGTCCTCAACATGGCTCTCAAAACAGCCTTCATTGAGGTCCTCATCACGGCCCTCACCACAGCCTTCATTGAGGTCCTCAACAAGGCCCTACAAGTCCCTCACCATGGCCCTCAACACGGCCCTCAACACAACCCTCAACACAGTCCTTAACACAGCCCTCAACACAGCCCTCAACACAAACCTCACCACAGCCCTCAAAACGGCCCTCACCACAGCCTTCATCGCGGCCCTCACCACGGCCCTCACCACAGCCTTCATTGAGGTCCTCAACATGGCCCTTACCACAGCTTTCATTGAGCTCCTCAACACAGGCCTCACTACAGCCTTCATTGAGGTCCTCACAACACGGCCCTCACTCCAGCCTTCATCGAGGTCCTCAACACGGCCCTCATCACCACCCTCAACATGGCCCTCAACACGCCTCACATAGGCCCTCAACACTGCCCTCAACATGCACCTTACCACAGCCCTCACCACAGCCCTCACCAAAGCCTTCATTGCGCCCCTCCATGCGGCCCTCACCGCAGACTTCATCAAGGCCCTCAACACGGCCCTAACAAAGACTTCACTGAGGTCCTTAACACAGCCCTCACCACAGCCTTCATTGAGGTCCTCAACACAGCCCTCATCACAGCCTTCATCAAGGGCCCTCAACACGGCCCTCAACACAGCCTTCATCAAGGCCCTCAACACGGCCCTAACAAAGCCTTCACTGAGGTCCTAAACACAGCCCTCACCACAGCCTTCATTGAGGTCCTCAACACAGCCCTCACCAAAGCCTTCATTGAGGTCCCCAACATGGCCTTTACCACAGCCTTCATCGAGGCCCTCAACATGACCCTCACCACAGCCTTCATCAAGGTCCTCAACATGGCCCTCACACAGCCTTCATCAAGACCCTCAACACTGCCTTCATAACAGCCTTCATCGCGGCCCTCAAAGTGGTCCTCACCAAAGCCTTCATCGAGGCCCTCAACACGGCCCTCAGCACAGCCTTCATCGAGGCCCCCAACATGGCCCTCACCACAGCCCTCATCGAGATCCTAAACACAGCCCTCACCACAGCCTTCATCAAGGTCCTCAACATGGCCCTCATCACAACCTTCTTGAGAACCTCAACATGGCCCTCACCACAGCCTTCATTGAGGCCCTTAACATGGTCCTCAACATGGCCCCCAACACAGCCTTCATCGAGGTCGTCAACACAGCCCTCAGCACAGCCTTCATTGAGGTCCTCAACACAGCCTTCACCAAAGCCTTCATCAAGGCCCTCAACAAGGCCCTCACAACAGCCTTCATCGCTGCCCTCAAAATTGCCTTCACTATAGACTTCATCGAGGCCCTCAAAATGGCCCACATCACAGCCTTCATTGATGCCCTCAAAAAGGCCCTTATCACAGCCTTCATTGTGGCCCTCAACATGGCCCTCACCACAGCCTTCATCGAGACCCTCAACATGTACCTCACCACAGACTTCATCGATGTCCTCAACACAGCCCTCAGCACAGCCTTCAGCTTGGTCCTAAACATGGCCCTCATCACAGCCTTCATCGCAAACCTCAACATGGCCCTCAACACAGCCTTCATTGAGGCCCTTAACATGGTCCTCAACATGGCACTCACCACAGCCTTCATAGAGATCCTCAACATGGCCCTTATCACAGCCTTCATCGGGACCCTCAACATGGCCCTAACCACAGCCTTCATCAAGGTCCTCGACATGGCCCTCACCACAGCCTTCATCGTGGCCCTCAACATGGCCCTCAGCACAGCCTACATTGATGCCCTCAAAAAGGCCCTCATCACAGCCTTCATCGAGGCCCTCAAAAAGGCCCTCATCAGTGCCTTTATTGAGGCCCTCAACATGGTCTTCATCACAGCCTTCATCAAGGCCTTCAAAATGGCCCTAATCACAGCCTTCATCGAGGTCCTCAACATGGCCCTCACCACAGCCTACATCAAGGCCTTCAACACGGCCCTCATCAAAGCCTTCATCCAGGCCCTCAAGATGGCCCTCACCACAGCCTTCATCAAAATGGCCCTAACCACAGCCTTCATCGAGGTCCTCAACATGGCCCTCATCACATCCTTCATCGAGGCCCTCAACATTGTCCTCATCACAGCCTTTATCGAACCCTCAACATGGCCCTCATCACAGCCCGTCGAGGCCTTCCAAATGGCCCTCATCACAGCCTTCATCGAGGCCCTCAACATGGCCCTCATCAAAGCCTTCATCGAGGCCCTCAACATGGCCCTCAACACAGACTTCATCAAGGCCCTCAACATGGCCCTTATCAAAGCCTTCATCGTGACCCGCAACATGGCCCTCACCACAGCCTTCATCGAGGTCCTTAACATGGCCCTCATCACAGCCTTCATCATGACCCTCAACATGGCCCTCAGCACAGCCTTCATCGAGGCCCTCATCACGGCCCTCATCATAGCCTCCATTGTGGCCCTCAAAATGATCCTCACCACAGCCTTCATCGAGGCCCTCAACACGGCCTCAGTACAGCCATTATTGTGGCCCTCAACATGGCCCATACCACAGCCCTTATCGAGGTCCTCAACATGGCCCTCACCACAGCCTTCATCGAGGCCCTCAACACGGCCCTCACCACAGCCTTCATCGAGGCCCTTAAAATGGCCCTCATCAGTGCCTTTATTCAGGCCCTCAACATGGTCTTCATCACAGCCTTCATCAAGGCCTTCAAAATGGCCCTAATCACAGCCTTCATCAAGGCCCTCAACACGGCCCTAACAAAGCCTTCACTGAGGTCCTTAACACAGCCCTCAACACAGCCTTCATTGAGGTCCTCAACACAGCCCTCACCAAAGCCATCATTGAGGTCCCCAACATGGCCTTTACCACAGCCTTCATCGAGGCCCTCAACATGACCCTCACCACAGCCTTCATCAAGGTCCTCAACATGGCACTCACCACAGCCTTCATAGAGATCCTCAACATGGCCCTAATCACAGCCTTCATCGGGACCCTCAACATGGCCCTCACCAAAGCCTTCATCAAGATCCTCAGCACGGCCCTCACCACAGCCTTCATCGGGGCCCTCAAAATGGCCTTCACCACAGCCTTCATCAAGGTCCTCAACATGGCCCTAACCACAGCCTTCATCAAGGTCCTCGACATGGCCCTCACCACAGCCTTCATCGTGGCCCTCAACATGGCCCTCAGCACAGCCTACATTGATGCCCTCAAAAAGGCCCTCAGCACTGCCTTCATCGAGGCCCTCAAAAAGGCCCTCATCACAGCCTTCATCGAGACCATCAACATGGCCCTCACCACAGCCATCATCGAGAATTGACACGGCCCTCATCACAGCCTTCATTGAGGCCCTCAACATGGCTCTCATCACAGCCTTCATCGTGACCCTCAACATGGCCCTCACCACAGCCTTCATTGAGGCCCTTAACATGGTCCTCAACATGGCACTCACCACAGCCTTCATAGAGATCCTCAACATGGCCCTCATCACAGCCTTCATCGGGACCCTCAACATGGCCCTCACCAAAGCCTTCATCTAGGTCCTCAACACGGCCCTCACCACAGCCTTCATCAAGGGCCTCAACATGGCCCTCACCACAGCCTTAATCAAGGTCCTCAACATGGCCCTCACCACAGCCTACATTGATGCCCTCAAAAAGGCCCTCATCACAGCCTTCATCGAGGCCCTCAAAAAGGCCCTCATCACAGCCTTCATCGAGACCCTCAACATGGCCCTCACCACAGCCATCATCAAGGTCCTTAAAACAGCCCTCATCACAGCCTTCATCGAGGCCCTCAACATGGTCTTCATCACAGCCTTCATCAAGGCCTTCAAAATGGCCCTAATCACAGCCTTCATCAAGGCCCTCAACATGGCCCTAACAAAGCCTTCACTGAGGTCCTTAACACAGCCCTCACCACAGCCTTCATTGAGGTCCTCAACACAGCCCTCACCAAAGCCTTCATTGAGGTCCCCAACATGGCCTTTACCACAGCCTTCATCGAGGCCCTCAACATGACCCTCACCACAGCCTTCATCAAGGTCCTCAACATGGCACTCACCACAGCCTTCATAGAGATCCTCAACATGGCCCTAATCACAGCCTTCATCGGGACCCTCAACATGGCCCTCACCAAAGCCTTCATCAAGATCCTCAGCACGGCCCTCACCACAGCCTTCATCGGGGCCCTCAAAATGGCCTTCACCACAGCCTTCATCAAGGTCCTCAACATGGCCCTAACCACAGCCTTCATCAAGGTCCTCGACATGGCCCTCACCACAGCCTTCATCGTGGCCCTCAACATGGCCCTCAGCACAGCCTACATTGATGCCCTCAAAAAGGCCCTCAGCACAGCCTTCATCGAGGCCCTCAAAAAGGCCCTCATCACAGCCTTCATCGAGACCATCAACATGGCCCTCACCACAGCCATCATCGAGAATTAACACGGCCCTCATCACAGCCTTCATTGAGGCCCTCAACATGGCTCTCATCACAGCCTTCATCGTGACCCTCAACATGGCCCTCACCACAGCCTTCATTGAGGCCCTTAACATGGTCCTCAACATGGCACTCACCACAGCCTTCATAGAGATCCTCAACATGGCCCTCATCACAGCCTTCATCGGGACCCTCAACATGGCCCTCACCAAAGCCTTCATCTAGGTCCTCAACACGGCCCTCACCACAGCCTTCATCAAGGGCCTCAACATGGCCCTCACCACAGCCTTAATCAAGGTCCTCAACATGGCCCTCACCACAGCCTTCATCCAGGTCCTCAACACGGCCCTCACCACAGCCTTCATCGGGGTCCTCAACATGGCCCTCACCACAGCCTTAATCAAGGTCCTCAACATGGCCCTCACCACAGCCTACATTGATGCCCTCAAAAAGGCCCTCATCACAGCCTTCATCGAGGCCCTCAAAAAGGCCCTCATCACAGCCTTCATCGAGACCCTCAACATGGCCCTCACCACAGCCATCATCAAGGTCCTTAAAACAGCCCTCATCACAGCCTTCATCGAGGCCCTCAACATGGCTCTCATCACAGCCTTCATCGTGACCCTCAACATGGCCCTCACCACAGCCTTCATCGGGGTCCTCAACATGGCCCTCACCACAGCCTTCATCAAGGTCCTCAACATGGCCCTCACAACAGCCTTCATCAGGGTCCTCAACATGGCCCTCATCACAGCCTTCATTGAGGCCCTCAAAATGGCCCTCACCACAGCCTTCATCGAAGCCCTCAAAATGGCCCTCATCACAGCCTTCATCAAGGTTCCAAAATGGCCGTCACCACAGCCTTCATCGCAGCCCTCAAAAAGGCCCTCATCACAGCCTTCATCGAGGCCCTCAAAATGGCCCTTACCACAGCCTTCATCGAGGCCCTCAACACGGTCTTCATCACAGCCTTCATCGAGGCCTTCAAACCTGCCCTCACTACAGCCTTCATTGAGGCCCTCACCACGGCCCTCACCATAGCCTTCATCGAGGCCCTCAACATTGTCCTCATCACAGCCTTTATCGAACCCTCAACATGGCCCTCATCACAGCCTTCATCGAGGCCTTCCAAATGGCCCTTATCACAGCCTTCATCGAGGCCTTCCAAATGGCCCTAATCACAGCCTTCATCGAGGCCCTCAACATGGCCCTCATCAAAGCCTTCATCGAGGAACTCAACATGGCCCTCAACACAGACTTCATCAAGGCCCTCAACATTGTCCTCATCACAGCCTTTATCGAACCCTCAACATGGTCTTCATCACAGCCTTCATCAAGGCCTTCAAAATGGCCCTAATCACAGCCTTCATCGAGGTCCTCAACATGGCCCTCACCACAGCCTACAGCAAGGCCTTCAACACGGCCCTCATCACAGCCTTCATCCAGGCCCTCAAGATGGCCCTCACCACAGCCTTCATCAAAATGGCCCTTACCACAGCCTTCATCGAGGTCCTCAACATGGCCCTCATCACAGCCTTCATCGAGGCCCTCAACATTGTCCTCATCACAGCCTTTATCGAACCCTCAACATGGCCCTCATCACAGCCTTCATCGAGGCCCTCAACATGGCCCTCATCAAAGCCTTCATCGAGGCCCTCAACATGGCCCTCAACACATACTTCATCAAGGCCCTCAACATGGCCCTTATCACAGCCTTCATCGTGACCCTCAACATGACCCTCACCACAGCCTTCATCGAGGTCCTTTACATGGCCCTCATCACAGCCTTCATCGTGACCCTCAACATGGCCCTCAGCACAGCCTTCATCGAAGCCCTACTCAGGGCCCTCATCATAGCCTCCATTGTGGCCCTCAAAATGGTCCCCACCACAGCCTTCATCAAGGCCCTCAACACGGCCTCAGTACAGCCTTCTTTGTGGCCCTCAACATGGCCCATACCACAGCCTTCATCGAGGCCCTCAAAAAGGCCCTCATTACAGCCTTCATCGAGACCCTCAACATGGCCCATACCACAGCCCTTATCGAGGTCCTCAACATGGCCCTCACCACAGCCTTCATCGAGGCCCTCAACACGGCCCTCACCACATCCTTCATTGTGGCCCTTAAAATGGCCCTCATCAGTGCCTTTATTGAGGCCCTCAACATGGTCTTCGTCACAGCCTTCATCAAGGCCTTCAAAATGGCCCTAATCACAGCCTTCATCAAGGCCCTCAACATGGCCCTGACAAAGCCTTCACTGAGGTCCTTAACACAGCCCTCACCACAGCCTTCATTGAGGTCCTTAACACAGCCCTCACCAAAGCCTTCATTGAGGTCCCCAACATGGCCTTTACCACAGCCTTCATCGAGGCCCTCAACATGACCCTCACCACAGCCTTCATCAAGGTCCTCAACATGGCCCTCACACAGCCTTCATCGAGACCCTCAACACTGCCTTCATAACAGCCTCCATCGCGGCCCTCAAAATGGTCCCCACCAAAGCCTTCATCGATGCCTTCAACACGGCCCTCAGCACAGCCTTCATCGAGGCCCCCAACATGGCCCTCACCACAGCCCTCATCGAGATCCTAAACACAGCCCTCACCACAGCCTTCATCAAGGTCCTCAACATGGCCCTCATCACAACCTTCTTGAGAACCTCAACATGGCCCTCACCACAGCCTTCATTGAGGCCCTTAACATGGTCCTCAACATGGCCCTTAACACAGCCTTCATCGAGGTCGTCAACACAGCCCTCAGCACAGCCTTCATTGAGGTCCTCAACACAGCCCTCACCAAAGCCTTCATCAAGGCCCTCAACAAGGCCCTCACAACAGCCTTCATCGCTGCCCTCAAAATTGCCTTCACTATAGCCTTAATCGAGGACCTCAAAATGGCCCACATCACAGCCTTCATTGAGGCCCTCAACACGGCCCTTATCACAGCCTTCATTGTGGCCCTCAACATGGCCCTCACCACAGCCTTCATCGAGACCATCAACATGTACCTCACCGCAGACTTCATCGATGTCCTCAACACAGCCCTCAGCACAGCCTTCAGCTAGGTCCTAAACATGGCCCTCATTACAGCCTTCATCGCAAACCTCAACATGGCCCTCACCACAGCCTTCATTGAGGCCCTTAACATGGTCTTCAACATGGCACTCACCACAGCCTTCATAGAGATCCTCAACATGGCCCTCATCACAGCCTTCATCGGGACCCTCAACATGGCCCTCACCAAAGCCTTCATCAAGATCCTCAGCACGGCCCTCACCACAGCCTTCATCGGGGCCCTCTAAATGGCCTTCACCACAGCCTTCATCAAGGTCCTCGACATGGCCCTACCACAGCCTTCATCGTGGCCCTCAACATGGCCCTCAGCACAGCCTTCATCTAGGTCCTCAACACGGCCCTCACCACAGCCTTCATCAAGGGCCTCAACATGGCCCTCACCACAGCCTTAATCAAGGTCCTCAACATGGCCCTCACCAAAGCCTACATTGATGCCCTCAAAAAGGCCCTCATCACAGCCTTCATCGAGGCCCTCAAAAAGGCCCTCATTACAGCCTTCATCGAGACCCTCAACATGGCCCTCACCACAGCCATCATCAAGGTCCTTAACACGGCCCTCATCACAGCCTTCATCGAGGCCCTCAACATGGCTCTCATCACAGCCTTCATCGTGACCCTCAACATGGCCCTCACCACAGCCTTCATCGGGGTCCTCAACATGGCCCTCATCACAGCCTTCATCAAGGTCCTCAACATGGCCCTCACAACAGCCTTCATCGGGGTCCTCAACATGGCCCTCATCACAGCCTTCATTGAGGCCCTCAAAATGGCCCTCACCACAGCCTTCATCGAGGCCCTCAACACGGCCCTCACCACAGCCTTCATTGTGGCCCTTAAAATGGCCCTCATCAGTGCCTTTATTGAGGCCCTCAACATGGTCTTCGTCACAGCCTTCATCAAGGCCTTCAAAATGGCCCTAATCACAGCCTTCATCAAGGCCCTCAACATGGCCCTGACAAAGCCTTCACTGAGGTCCTTAACACAGCCCTCACCACAGCCTTCATCGTGACCCTCAACATGGCCCTCAGCACAGCCTTCATCGAAGCCCTACTCAGGGCCCTCATCATAGCCTCCATTGTGGCCCTCAAAATGGTCCCCACCACAGCCTTCATCAAGGCCCTCAACACGGCCTCAGTACAGCCTTCTTTGTGGCCCTCAACATGGCCCATACCACAGCCTTCATCGAGGCCCTCAAAAAGGCCCTCATTACAGCCTTCATCGAGACCCTCAACATGGCCCATACCACAGCCCTTATCGAGGTCCTCAACATGGCCCTCACCACAGCCTTCATCGAGGCCCTCAACACGGCCCTCACCACATCCTTCATTGTGGCCCTTAAAATGGCCCTCATCAGTGCCTTTATTGAGGCCCTCAACATGGTCTTCGTCACAGCCTTCATCAAGGCCTTCAAAATGGCCCTAATCACAGCCTTCATCAAGGCCCTCAACATGGCCCTGACAAAGCCTTCACTGAGGTCCTTAACACAGCCCTCACCACAGCCTTCATTGAGGTCCTCAACACAGCCCTCACCAAAGCCATCATTGAGGTCCCCAACATGGCCTTTACCACAGCCTTCATCGAGGCCCTCAACATGACCCTCACACAGCCTTCATCAAGGTCCTCAACATGGCCCTCACACAGCCTTCATCGAGACCCTCAACACTGCCTTCATAACAGCCTCCATCGCGGCCCTCAAAATGGTCCCCACCAAAGCCTTCATCGATGCCTTCAACACGGCCCTCAGCACAGCCTTCATCGAGGCCCCCAACATGGCCCTCACCACAGCCCTCATCGAGATCCTAAACACAGCCCTCACCACAGCCTTCATCAAGGTCCTCAACATGGCCCTCATCACAACCTTCTTGAGAACCTCAACATGGCCCTCACCACAGCCTTCATTGAGGCCCTTAACATGGTCCTCAACATGGCCCTTAACACAGCCTTCATCGAGGTCGTCAACACAGCCCTCAGCACAGCCTTCATTGAGGTCCTCAACACAGCCCTCACCAAAGCCTTCATCAAGGCCCTCAACAAGGCCCTCACAACAGCCTTCATCGCTGCCCTCAAAATTGCCTTCACTATAGCCTTAATCGAGGCCCTCAAAATGGCCCACATCACAGCCTTCATTGAGGCCCTCAACACGGCCCTTATCACAGCCTTCATTGTGGCCCTCAACATGGCCCTCACCACAGCCTTCATCGAGACCATCAACATGTACCTCACCGCAGACTTCATCGATGTCCTCAACACAGCCCTCAGCACAGCCTTCAGCTAGGTCCTAAACATGGCCCTCATTACAGCCTTCATCGCAAACCTCAACATGGCCCTCACCACAGCCTTCATTGAGGCCCTTAACATGGTCTTCAACATGGCACTCACCACAGCCTTCATAGAGATCCTCAACATGGCCCTCATCACAGCCTTCATCGAGACCCTCAACATGGCCCTCACCAAAGCCTTCATCAAGATCCTCAGCACGGCCCTCACCACAGCCTTCATCGGGGCCCTCTAAATGGCCTTCACCACAGCCTTCATCAAGGTCCTCGACATGGCCCTACCACAGCCTTCATCGTGGCCCTCAACATGGCCCTCAGCACAGCCTTCATCTAGGTCCTCAACACGGCCCTCACCACAGCCTTCATCAAGGGCCTCAACATGGCCCTCACCACAGCCTTAATCAAGGTCCTCAACATGGCCCTCACCAAAGCCTACATTGATGCCCTCAAAAAGGCCCTCATCACAGCCTTCATCGAGGCCCTCAAAAAGGCCCTCATTACAGCCTTCATCGAGACCCTCAACATGGCCCTCACCACAGCCATCATCAAGGTCCTTAACACAGCCCTCATCACAGCCTTCATCGAGGCCCTCAACATGGCTCTCATCACAGCCTTCATCGTGACCCTCAACATGGCCCTCACCACAGCCTTCATCGGGGTCCTCAACATGGCCCTCATCACAGCCTTCATCAAGGTCCTCAACATGGCCCTCACAACAGCCTTCATCGGGGTCCTCAACATGGCCCTCATCACAGCCTTCATTGAGGCCCTCAAAATGGCCCTCACCACAGCCTTCATCGAAGCCCTCAAAATGGCCCTCATCACAGCCTTCATCAAAGCTCCAAAATGGCCCTCACCACAGCCTTCATCGCAGCCCTCAAAAAGGCCCTCATCACAGCCTTCATCGAGGCCCTCAAAATGGCCCTTACCACAGCCTTGATCTAGGCCCTCAACACGGTCTTCATCACAGCCTTCATCGAGGCCTTCAAACCTGCCCTCACTACAGCCTTCATTGAGGCCCTCACCACGGCCCTCACCATAGCCTTCATCGAGGCCCTCAACATTGTCCTCATCACAGCCTTTATCGAACCCTCAACATGGCCCTCATCACAGCCTTCATCAAGGCCTTCCAAATGGCCCTAATCACAGCCTTCATCGAGGCCTTCCAAATGGCCCTAATCACAGCCTTCATCGAGGCCCTCAACATGGCCCTCATCAAAGCCTTCATCGAGGAACTCAACATGGCCCTCAACACAGACTTCATCAAGGCCCTCAACATTGTCCTCATCACAGCCTTTATCGAACCCTCAACATGGCCCTCATCACAGCCTTCATCCAGGCCCTCAAGATGGCCCTCACCACAGCCTTCATCAAAATGGCCCTAACCAAAGCCTTCACCGAGGCCTTCCAAATGGCCCTAATCACAGCCTTCATTGAGGCCCTCAACATGGCCCTCATCACAGCCTTCATCGTGACCCTCAACATGGCCCTCACCACAGCCTTCATCGAGGTCCTTTACATGGCCCTCATCACAGCCTTCATCATGACCCTCAACATGGCCCTCAGCACAGCCTTCATCGAGGCCCTCATCACGGCCCTCATCATAGCCTTCAATGTGGCCCTTAAAATTGTTCTCACCACAGCCTTCATCAAGGCCCTCAACACGGCCTCAGCACAGCCTTCATTGTGGCCATTAACATGGCCCATACCACAGCCCTTATCGAGGCCCTCAACATGGCCCTCATCAAAGCCTTCATCGAGGAACTCAACATGACTTTCAACACAGACTTCATCAAGGCCCTCAACATTGTCCTCATCACAGCCTTTATCGAACCCTCAACATGGTCTTCATCACAGCCTTCATCAAGGCCTTCAAAATGGCCCTAATCACAGCCTTCATCGAGGTCCTCAACATGGCCCTCATCACAGCCTTCATCGAGGCCCTCAACATTGTCCTCATCACAGCCTTTATCGAACCCTCAACATGACCCTCATCACAGCCTTCATCGAGGCCCTCAACATGGCCCTCATCAAAGCCTTCATCGAGTCCCTCAACATGGCCCTCAACACAGACTTCATCAAGGCCCTCAACATGGCCCTTATCACAGCCTTCATCGTGACCCTCAACATGACCCTCACCACAGCCTTCATCGATGTCCTTTACATGGCCCTCATCACAGCCTTCATCGTGACCCTCAACATGGCCCTCAGCACAGCCTTCATCGAGGCCCTACTCAGGGCCCTCATCATAGCCTCCATTGTGGCCCTCAACACGGCCTCAGTACAGCCTTCTTTGTGGCCCTCAACATGGCCCATACCACAGCCCTTATCGAGGTCCTCAACATGGCCCTCACCACATCCTTCATCGAGGCCCTCAACACGGCCCTCACCACAGCCTTCATCGTGGCCCTTAAAATGAGCCTCATCAGTGCCTTTATTGAGGCCCTCAACATGGTCTTCATCACAGCCTTCATCAAGGCCTTCAAAATGGCCCAAATCACAGCCTTCATCGAGGTCCTTAACATGGCCCTCACCACAGCCTACATCAAGGCCTTCAACACGGCCCTCATCAAAGCCTTCATCCAGGCCCTCAAGATGGCCCTCACCACAGCCTTCATCAAAATGGCCCTAACCACAGCCCTCATCGAGGTCCTCAACATGGCCCCCATCACAGCCTTCATCGAGGCCCTCAACATTGTCCTCATCACAGCCTTTAGCGAACCCTCAACATGGCCCTCATCACAGCCTTCATCGAGGCCCTCAACATGCCCCTCACCACAGCCTACATCAAGGCCTTCAACACGGCCCTCATCACAGCCTTCATCGAGGCCCTCAACACGGCCCTCACCACAGCCTTCATCGTGGCCCTTAAAATGGCCCTCATCAGTGCCTTTATTGAGGCCCTCAACATGGTCTTCATCACAGCCTTCATCAAGGCCTTCAAAATGGCCCTAATCACAGCCTTCATCGTGGTCCTTAACATGGCCCTCACCACAGCCTACATCAAGGCCTTCAACATGTCCCTCATCACAGCCTTCATCCAGGCCCTCAAGATGGCCCTCACCACAGCCTTCATCAAAATGGCCCTAACCACAGCCTTCATCGAGGTCCTCAACATGGCCCTCATCACAGCCTTCATCGAGGCCCTCAACACAGTCCTTACCACAGCCTTCATCGGGGTCCTCAACATGGCTCTCACCACAGCCTTCATCGAGCTCCTTAAAATGCTCCTCATCACAGCCTTCATCAAGGCCTTCATTGAGGCCCTCACAACAGCCTTCATCGAGGCCCTCACCATGGCCCTCACCACAGCCTTCATCGATGTCCTCGACATGGCCCTCATCACAGCCTTCATCGAGGCCCTCAACATGGTCCTCACCACAGCCTTCATGGAGGCCCTCAACAAGGCCCTTATCACAGCCTTCATGGTATCCCCAAACATGGCCCTTACCACAGCCTTCACGGGGTCCTCAACATGGCCCTCACAACAGCCTTCATCGAGGTCCTCAACATGGCCCTTACCTGAGCCTTCATCAAGGCCCTAAACATAGCCCTCACCACAGCCTTCACGGGGTCCTCAACATGGCCCTCACCACAGCCTTCATCAAGGTCCTCAACATGGCCCTCACCACAGCCTTCATCAAGGGCCTCAACATGGCCCTCACAACAGCCTTTATCGAGGTCTTAACACGGCCCTCACCACAGCCTTCATCAAGGGCCTCAACATGGCCCTAACCATAGCCTTCATAAAGGCCTTCAACATGGCTGTAATCACTGCCTTCATCGTGGCCCTCAACATGGCCCTCACCACATCCTTCATTGGGGTCCTCAACATGGCCCTCACCACAGCCTTCATCGAGGTGCTCAACATGGGCCTCACCACAGCCTTCATCAAATCCCTCAAAGTGGCACTCATCAGAGCCTTCATCGAGGCCCTCAACACGGCCCTCACCACAGCCTTCATCGAGGCCCTCAACACGGCCCTCATCACAGCCTTTATCAAGGCCCTCACCATGGCCCTCACCACAGCCTTAATGGAGCCCCTCACCACAGCCTTCATTGAGGTCCTCAACATGGCCCTCATCACAGCCTTCATCGAGGCCCTCAACATGGTCCTCACCACAGCCTTCATGGAGGCCCTCAACAAGGCCCTTATCACAGCCTTCATGGTATCCCCAAACATGGCCCTCACCACAGCCTTCACGGGGTCCTCAACATGGCCCTCACAACAGCCTTCATCGAGGTCCTCAACATGGCCCTCATCACAGCCTTCATCGAGGCCCTCAACATGGTCCTTACCACAGCCTTCATGGAGGCCCTCAACAAGGCCCTTATCACAGCCTTCATGGTATCCCCAAACATGGCCCTCACCACAGCCTTCACGGGGTCCTCAACATGGCCCTCACAACAGCCTTCATCGAGGTCCTCAACATGGCCCTTACCTGAGCCTTCATCAAGGCCCTAAACATAGCCCTCACCACAGCCTTCACGGGGTCCTCAACATGGCCCTCACCTCAGCCTTCATCGAGGTCCTCAACATGGCCCTCACCACAGCCTTCATCAAGGGCCTCAACATGGCCCTCACAACAGCCTTCATCGAGGTCTTAACACGGCCCTCACCACAGCCTTCATCAAGGGCCTCAACATGGCCCTAACCATAGCCTTCATAAAGGCCTTCAACATGGCTGTAATCACTGCCTTCATCGTGGCCCTCAACATGGCCCTCACCACATCCTTCTTTGGGGTCCTCAACATGGCCCTCACCACAGCCTTCATCGAGGTGCTCAACATGGGCCTCACCACAGCCTTCATCAAATCCCTCAAAGTGGCACTCATCAGAGCCTTCATCGAGGCCCTCAACACGGCCCTCACCACAGCCTTCATCTAGGCCCTCAACACGGCCCTCATCACAGCCTTTATCAAGGCCCTCACCATGGCCCTCACCACAGCCTTCATCGAGGCCCTCAACATGGCACTCACCATAGCCTTCATCGAGGCCCTCAACATGGCACTCACCATAGCCTTCATAAAGGCCCTCAACATGGCTGTTATCACTGCCTTCATCGTGGCCTTCAACATGGCCCTCACCACATCTTTCATTGGGGTCCTCAACATGGCCCTCACCACAGCCTTCATCGAGGCCCTCAACATGGGCCTCACCACAGCCTTCATCAAATCCCTCAAAGTGGCATTCATCAGAGCCTTCATCGAGGCCCTCAACATGGCTCTCACCACAGCCTTTATCGAGGCCCTCAACACAGCCCTCACCACAGCCTTCATCGAGGCCCTCAACACGGCCCTCATCACAGCCTTTATCAAGGCCCTCAACATGGCCCTCACCACAGCCTTAATGGAGCCCCTCACCACAGCCTTCATTGAGATCCTCAACATGGCCCTCACCACAGCCTTCATCAAGGGCCTCAACATGGCCCTCACAACAACCTTCATCGAGGTCTCAACACAGGCCTCACCACAGCCTTCATCGAAGCCTTCAACACGGCCCTAATCACAGCCTTCATCGTGACCCTCAACATGGCCCTCACCACAGCCTTCATGAAGGCCCTCAACATGGCCCTCACCAAAGCCTTCATCAAGGGCCTCAATATGGCCCTCACAACAGCCTTCATCGAGGTCCTCAACACGGCCCTCACCTCAGCCTTCATTGAGGCCTTCAACACGGCCCTAAACAAAGCCTTCATTGAGGCCCTCAACATGGCCCTCACCACAGCCTTCATCGAGGTCCTCAACATGGCCCTCATCACAGCCTTTATCGAGGCCCTCAACATGGTCCTCACCAAAGCCTTCATGGAGGCCCTCAACAAGGTCCTTATCACAGCCTTCATGGTATCCCCAAACATGGCCCTCACCACAGCCTTCATGGGGTCCTCAACATGGCCCTCACAACAGCCTTCATTTAGTTCCTCAACATGGCCCTCACCTGAGCCTTCATCAAGGCCCTAAACATAGCCCTCACGACAGCCTTCATGGGGTCCTCAACATGGCCCTCACCACAGCCTTCATCAAGGTCCTCAACATGGCCCTCACCACAGCCTTCATCAAGGGCCTCAACATGGCCCTCACAACAGCCTTCATCGAGGTCTTAACACGGCCCTCACCACAGCCTTCATCAAGGGCCTCAACATGGCCCTAACCATAGCCTTCATAAAGGCCTTCAACATGGCTGTAATCAATGCCATCATCGTGGCCCTCAACATGGCCCTCACCACATCCTTCATTGGGGTCCTCAACATGGCCCTCACCACAGCCTTCATCGAGGTCCTGAACATGGGCCTCACCACAGCCTTCATCAAATCCCTCAAAGTGGCACTCATCAGAGCCTTCATCGGGGCCCTCAACACGGCCCTCACCACAGCCTTCATCGAGGCCCTCAACACGGCACTCATCACAGCCTTTATCAAGGCCCTCAACATGGCCCTCACCACAGCCTTACTGGAGCCCATTACCACAGCCTTCATCAAGGGCCTCAACATGGCCCTCACCACAGCCTTCATCAAGGGCCTCAACATGGCCCTCACAACAGCCTTCATCGAAGCCTTCAACACGGCCCTAATCACAGCCATTGTGACCCTCAACATGGCCCTCACCACAGCCTTCATGAAGGCCCTCAACATGGCCCTCACCACAGCCTTGATCAAGGGCTTCAACATGGCCCTCACAACAGCCTTCATCGAGGTCCTCAACATGGCCCTCACCTCAGCCTTCATCGAGGCCTTCAACACAGCCCTAAACACAGCCTTCATTGAGGCCCTCACCATGGCCCTCACCACAGCCTTCATCGAGGTCCTCAACATGGCCCTCATCACAGCCTTCATCGAGGCCCTCAACATGGTCCTCACCACAGCCTTCATGTAGGCCCTCAACAAGGCCCTTATTAAAGCCTTCATGGTATCCCCAAACATGGCCCTCACCACAGCCTTCACGGGGTCCTCAACATGGCCCTCACAACAGCCTTCACCAAGGTCCTCAACATGGCCCTCACCTGATCCTTCATCAAGGCCCTAAACATAGCCCTCACCACAGCCTTCACGGGGTCCTCAACATGGCCCTCACCACAGCCTTCATTGAGGTCCTCAACATGGCCCTCACCACAGCCTTTATCAAGGTCTTAACACGGCCCTCACCACAGCCTTCATCGAAGCCTTCACATGGCCCTAATCACAGCCCTCATTGTGACCCTCAACATGGCCCTCTCCACAGCCTTCATGGAGGCCCTCAACATGGCCCTCACCACAGCCTTCATCAAGGGCCTCAACATGGCCCTCACAACAGCCTTCATCGAGGTCCTCAACACGGCCCTCACCTCAGCCTTCATCGAGGCCTTCAACACCGCCCTCACCTCAGCCTTCATCGAGGCCTTCAACACGGCCCTAAACACAGCCTTCATTGAGGCCCCCACCATGGCCCTCACCACAGCCTTCATCGATGTCCTCGACATGGCCCTCATCACAGCCTTCATCGAGGCCCTCAACATGGTCCTCACCACAGCCTTCATGGAGGCCCTCAACAAGGCCCTTATCACAGCCTTCATGGTATCCCCAAACATGGCCCTCACCACAGCCTTCACGGGGTCCTCAACATGGCCCTCACAACAGCCTTCATCGAGGTTCTCAACATGGCCCTTACCTGAGCCTTCATCAAGGCCCTAAACATAGCCCTCACCACAGCCTTCACGGGGTCCTCAACATGGCCCTCACCACAGCCTTCATCGAGGTCCTTAACATGGCCCTCACCACAGCCTTCATCAAGGGCCTCAACATGGCCCTCACAACAGCCTTTATCGAGGTCTTAACACGGCCCTCACCACAGCCTTCATCAAGGGCCTCAACATGGCCCTAACCATAGCCTTCATAAAGGCCTTCAACATGGCTGTAATCACTGCCTTCATCGTGGCCCTCAACATGGCCCTCACCACATCCTTCATTGGGGTCCTCAACATGGCCCTCACCACAGCCTTCATTGAGGTGCTCAACATGGGCCTCACCACAGCCTTCATCAAATCCCTCAAAGTGGCACTCATCAGAGCCTTCATCGAGGCCCTCAACACGGCCCTCACCACAGCCTTCATCGAGGCCCTCAACACGGCCCTCATCACAGCCTTTATCAAGGCCCTCACCATGGCCCTCACCACAGCCTTAATGGAGCCCCTCACCACAGCCTTCATTGAGGTCCTCAACATGGCCCTCATCACAGCCTTCATCGAGGCCCTCAACATGGTCCTCACCACAGCCTTCATTGAGGCCCTCAACAAGGCCCTTATCACAGCCTTCATGGTATCCCCAAACATGGCCCTCACCACAGCCTTCACGGGGTCCTCAACATGGCCCTCACAACAGCCTTCATCGAGGTCCTCAACATGGCCCTCATCACAGCCTTCATCGAGGCCCTCAACATGGTCCTCACCACAGCCTTCATGGAGGCCCTCAACAAGGCCCTTATCACAGCCTTCATGGTATCCCCAAACATGGCCCTCACCACAGCCTTCACGGGGTCCTCAACATGGCCCTCACAACAGCCTTCATCGAGGTCCTCAACATGGCCCTTACCTGAGCCTTCATCAAGGCCCTAAACATAGCCCTCACCACAGCCTTCACGGGGTCCTCAACATGGCCCTCACCACAGCCTTCATCGAGGTCCTCAACATGGCCCTCACCACAGCCTTCATCAAGGGCCTCAACATGGCCCTCACAACAGCCTTCATCGAGGTCTTAACACGGCCCTCACCACAGCCTTCATCAAGGGCCTCAACATGGCCCTAACCATAGCCTTCATAAAGGCCTTCAACATGGCTGTAATCACTGCCTTCATCGTGGCCCTCAACATGGCCCTCACCACATCCTTCATTGGGGTCCTCAACATGGCCCTCACCACAGCCTTCATCGAGGTGCTCAACATGGGCCTCACCACAGCCTTCATCGAGGTCCTGAACATGGGCCTCACCACAGCCTTCATCAAATCCCTCAAAGTGGCACTCATCAGAGCCTTCATCGAGGCCCTCAACACGGCCCTCACCACAGCCTTCATCGAGGCCCTCAACACGGCCCTCATCACAGCCTTTATCAAGGCCCTCACCATGGCCCTCACCACAGCCTTAATGGAGCCCCTCACCACAGCCTTCATTGAGGTCCTCAACATGGCCCTCACCACAGCCTTTATCAAGGGCCTCAACATGGCCCTCACAACAGCCTTCATCGAGGTCTCAACACAGCCCTCACCACAGCCTTCATTGAAGCCTTCAACACGGCCCTAATCACAGCCTTCATCGTGACCCTCAACATTGCCCTCACCACAGCCTTCATGGAGGCCCTCAACATGGCCCTCACCACAGCCTTCATCAAGGTCCTCAACACGGCCCTCACCTCAGCCTTCATCGTGGCCTTCAACACGGCCCTAAACACAGCCTTCATCGAGGCCCTCACCATGGCCCTCACCACAGCCTTCATCGAGGTCCTCAACATGGCCCTCATCACAGCCTTCATCGAGGCCCTCAACATGGTCCTCACCACAGCCTTCATGGAGGCCCTCAACAAGGCCCTTATTCAAGCCTTCATGGTATCCCCAAACATGGCCCTCACCACAGCCTTCACGGGGTCCTCAACATGGCCCTCACCACAGCCTTCACCAAGGTCCTCAACATGGCCCTCACCTGAGCCTTCATCAAGGCCCTAAACATAGCCCTCACCACAGCCTTCACGGGGTCCTCAACACGGCCCTCACCACAGCCTTCATCGAAGCCTTCAACACGGCCCTAATCACAGCCCTCATTGTGACCCTCAACATGGCCCTCTCCACAGCCTTCATGGAGGCCCTCAACATGGCCCTCACCACAGCCTTCATCAAGGGCCTCAACATGGCCCTCACAACAGCCTTCATCGAGGTCCTCAACACGGCCCTCACCTCAGCCTTCATCGAGGCCTTCAACACGGCCCTAAACACAGCCTTCATTGAAGCCCTCACCATGGCCCTCACCACAGCCTTCATCAAGGTCCTCAACATGGCCCTCATCACAGACTTCATTGAGGCCCTCAACATGGTCCTCACCACAGCCTTCATGGAGGCCCTCAACAAGGCCCTTATCACAGCCTTCATGGTATCCCCAAACATGGCCCTCACCACAGTCTTCATCGAGGTCCTCCACATGGCCCTTACCTGAGCCTTCATCAAGGCCCTCAACACGGCCCTCACCTCAGCCTTCATCGAGGCCTTCAACACGGCCCTAAACACAGCCTTCATTGAGGCCCTCAACATGGCTATCATCACCGCCTTCATCGTGGCCCTCAACATGGCCCTCACCACAGCCTTCATAGGGGTCCTCAACATGGCCCTCACCACAGCCTTCATCAAGGTCCTCAACATGGCCCTCACAACAGCCTTCATCGGGGTCCTCAACATGGCCCTCACCACAGCCTTCATGGAGGCCCTCAGCACAGCCTTCATCGAGGCCATCAACACGGCCCTCACAGCAGCTTTCACCATTGCCCTCACCACAGGCCTGGGACCCACCTTCCTCATCTACAGCCTCCAGAGACGCTTCGCTATCATTCTTGTCTCCACCTTCACCCATGAGACAACCTGATCACCTTGAAAGCTTGGTGAAATCAGGGATCAAAATGGTTCCCCTCACGCCAGATTTGACAAGGTCAAGGATTTCGGGCTCCAAAAAGAACCCAGCCCCCTTGGTGGCTACTCCACCAACCAAAGCCCCCCCCAGCTTGGCCCCCACCATCGGTGCCCACAGCTGTTATCACCAGCAGCGTCACTGCTGTTGTCTTGGACACTGAAGGCCTCTGTGTTTCCATACCCCATATCACCAGAGGCCCAGGGAGGAAGTGTCATCTTCTTCAGCCGTAACAATCATCAAACCCCGTAGATTAGAAAAGAGAGGGACAGTCAGACTATCCCATCAGAGAAATCTAATACATATCCCTTGTAAGAACACAGCGCCCACTTCAACCTTAGTTAATCTTAAACATGCAGTACTCAATGTCAGATCTTTAAATAACAAATCACTTTTAAATAATCATTTTATTTCCTCTTATGATCTTGATTTTATGTTTTTAACTGAGACATGGCTTGACAAAAACACAGCTAAAGCAGTCCTGATTGAGTCTAGTCCACCTCACTTCAGTTTTGTGTCTGAAACACGACAAATCCAGAGGGGTGGGGGAGTCTGTGCCATATTCAGGGACAATACACTCACCCGCAAATTGTCGTTTGGAGTTTTTTCATCATTTGAGTATGTGTCATTCAAAATGGAGCTAAAACAGCCTTCCATACTTTATATCACCATCTACAAACCACCTCAGAGTTGTTTTATTGATGATTTTACCGAATTTCTTTCAGTTGTGTGCACTGATTTCGACTGTTTGGTCATAACAGGCGACTTGAATCTGCACCTGGATGTAGCCCATGACAAACAAGCCAGAGAACTCACTGCTGTCCGTGAGGTGTTTGGTCTAACTCGGCATGTGACTGAACCCACCCACAGCAGAGGACACACTTTGGATGTGGTCATTACCAAGAATGTTTTCATTTCCAAAGTGGATGTTGTCGATGTTGCTCCGTCTGATCATTTCTGTGTTTTCTTTGACCTGTCTGTTACACCCAAACCAGCATTTGGGTCTGCAGTCGTTAAGAGGAGACTCATCAATGACAGCACAGGGACACAGTTCAAGGAAATGATTCAGTTTGATGATGCCCTGTGTTCTAATGTTGATGACCTGTTGAGCTCTTACACGTCAAGTGTTTTAAATGTTTTGGATACCATTGCTCCTGTCAAGGTTAGAATGGTTAAAGATAGGCAAAAGGCGCCATGGAGAAAAGAAGACTCAGTCAGGGCACAGAAAAGGGAGTGCCATAGAGCTGAGCGGAAATGGCACAAGTCAAAGCTCCAGGTTCATTATGAGATCTACAAAGAAAAGTTATGTGTGTTTAACCAGACTTTACGTAGAACAGGGGAGAATTATTTTCTCAAATCATCAAAAACTACAGCAACAACTCTCGTGTCCTGTTTGCTACAGTCAACAGATTAACAAATCCTCCAGCTTCACTGCCCCCAGAACTCATCTCTACATCTAGGTGTAATGAGTTCGCAATATTCTTTAACGACAAAATTCAAGCCATTAAAGGTACAATAATTTCATCAATACAAGGAACTACTCTGCAGCCACTTAGACACCCAGAGCTGACACATTTCTCATTAGTAACTAACAAAACAGTCGAAGAGATCATCTGCAATCTGAGTCCATCAATGTGCTGCCTTGATGAGTTACCCACTAGATTTCTAAAGTCTGTGTTGAGCAGTTTGTTACCACAACTCGCTCATCTGGTCAACATCTCCCTTCAGACTGGAACATTTCCAAAGGCCTTAAAAAATGCTGTCATTAAGCCTCTCCTGAAGAAGAGCAGTCTTGATGCCACAGTAACGAATAACTACCGGCCTGTATCAAACCTGCCATTCTTAGGAAATGTCAGTTATGTGAGCTGAGCTGTTCCTATGATTGGGCGAGCTCGGGATCTCAATATCCTCTGAACGACCAATTAGAAATGAGAGACTCTGACAGGAGAGGTTTCTTGAACCAGGCTGTAAATAGGTTCATTTGTGCTGTGAGAACTGCTTTTTTTAAGCTATGTGTGTTTGTGACTTCCTGTACTTCTGGAGCCAGCCTCAAGCGGACCCTGGAGACACAGCAGGTTTCATAGCTTCAGCATGATCTCATATTCTTAGACTGGAGGTTGCTGATTGGTGCAGACACTAAACAAAATAAGTGTGAGCTCATGTTTGGGCCTTAGAAAGAGTCCCAGCCTCTGACTGATTGTAAGCTTTGATACAACAAGAGAAACGTTCAGACTGAGATGAAGTCACTGTTCTACTCATGAACCTGATTTTTAAATTCCACATTGAGGCATATGATCAGAATATGTCAGGAATTCAAAGACTAATGTCTCCACAGCACCTGGAGAAATCTTCATTCATCTTCGGCTGACTCCAACACACGAGTCTCGACTTAAGTGCACCATCATCTCTTTATTATCTGGGACACATAGCTCCTCGGATCAGGGTTTGCTAGTTGTGCCTGGTGCCAGGCTCAAACCAAAGGAGGCTGCTTTTAAAGCTGTTGGTCCCAAACCCTGGAAAAATATCCCACTGGATCTAAGAAAAGTGGACTCTGTGGATTTCTGTTTAGACTTGGTTTAAGCTGATTATGTCTCCTTAATCTAATCTCTGTTTGCTGTTTTTACCTTCTGAAGGATCTTGCGATCTTAAAAGGTACTCGATGGATAAATAAACACCACCTTACACAGCAAATTCACTTTTAAGTCCCCCTGAAGAAAACCAACCCAGATGCTGCAGCTGATTCAGAGCCACACTGAGACCAAGGAAGTGGATCACCTCAGTCTAGAGATGCAGTATCCAGGTCAAATTCCAGAAAACATCATGTCAGCTGAAACTCTCTGATCTCTAAATTAAGGCTGAAGATTCACATGTTCGCAGCGGCCCTTAGTGGATTTTTTAAACTAATCATTTTATTTTTAACATCATTTCCATCACTCTGCTCAGTAACAAACTGAAATTGAGCAAAGCGTTAGTTCAGACAGGCATGGAGTCAATCTGCTTGGCTGAGCTTCCGCTCATTTGCTTATGGGGGTGGACTTATTGGGCAGTCTCATGTCAGCTGATGGGTCCCCTCTCCCAGCCAGATCAGCTGATCTATTTGGCGCGTTATTTATACTGCTCCAATCTACCTGAGCGTCTGGCTGCTCATCTGCATGCTGCTTACTTCACGCACCCCAAGTCCGTGTGCCCCACACGAACCCGCTTCATGAAAAAAGACAAAAAAATTAAGCCGTCAATGCCTGTCAACATCCCCAGGCAATTGGAAAAGCATCCAAACCGCTGCTTTGTCAATGATTTGATTACAGGTCTGGTCCATGGGTTTTTAGCTGGCTTGCTTTGGTTTCCTAAGGTGTCTTTTGTTTGTAATAATCTGCAATCTGCTTTAAAGGAGCCTGAGGTGGTAGACGAGTTACTGGCAAAAGAAGTCAAAAAAGGTTTCATGATCGGCCCATTTGTTAAATCCCCTTTTCCAATTACCCAGATCAATTCTATAGGTGTAGCCATTCACAAATACTCTGTAAAAAAAGCGCTTAATAGTTGACCTGTCTGCCCCTCACAATGATGAAACTCAGAGCATTAACAGTCTCATTCCTCTTGCACCTTTTTCCTTGTGTTATGTGACAGTCAATGATGCCATCAAATTCATAAAGAAAGCAGGCAGAGGTGAGTGGCCAGCCAAAGCAGATATCACAGATGCGTTTAAAGTCATGCCTTTGCATCCATCTCAGTGGCACTTATGCAGTGTCAAGTGGAGAGAAAAAATGTATTTCACAGTCAGACTTACTTTTGGTTGTCGCAGCAGCCCCAAAATTCAATACTCTGTCTGAGGCTCTTTGCTGGATTCTCCTGAACCACTGTAGATTGCCTTTTGTGCTCCACCTCCTAGACAACGTTTTGCTTGTTGATTATCTAAACTCGAAGCCAGATCATTGCATTTCAACCCTCAGGCGTACTTTCTCCAGGCTGGGTATCCCTCTTTCAGAAGAAAAGACTTAAGGCCCTCTACAAGTTATAGAGTTCTTGGGTATCACTTTAGATAGTCGCCTGATGCAAGGTCGTGCTTTCATGTCCTGACTTCTTGACCTCACCAAGTCTGTCCAAAATCTAAGTGATTTGGTGAAATTGGATGCTGGCTGCAGATCAGAGCTCTGTTTTTTGTCACTCCTGCTTGATAAATGGAATGGTATTTCTTTCTTTTACAATGAGGATTTAGAATCTTCTCTTGCTCTCAAGCTGAAAACAGATGCTGCACCTTCTATAGGTTTTGGAGGGTTTTTCAATAATCAATGGTTTGCCGATGTGTGGCCAAAAGAATGATCAGCCTTGCCGGCTTATGCTACTTCCTACTCTCATGGAAATATATCCTATTGTCATTGCTTGTTTACTGTGGAATGATAACTGGGCAAGGAAACAAATTCTCTTTTTCTGTGATAACGAGGCTGCAGTTATCATTATAGACAAGGGCCAATCATCAATTACATTTATTAACAGATTTGTAAGATGCTTGGTTTGGACATCTGTAATAAAAAATACACAATGGGAGCAGTTCATATTCTGGGTTTGGATAGTTAAATTGCAGATTCTCTGTCACAGTTTCAGTTTCAGAAATTTCACCAGTTGTGCCTGGAGGCTGCCCCAACCAGCTTGACCTTCCTCCCATTCACTGTAACAGTGCTAGACTAAAATCAGCCCTGCAATTCCATCTGTACTCTGCTACTCACTCCATGTGGTGTGGGCTAGCTAGATCCACTTTAAAATCATTTGATTCTACATGGTCCTATTTGTCTCCTTTTGTGCCATCTTTTCTGTAGCAGTAACACCTGGCAATATTCCAGTGATATGTGCTTTTGTAGTCCACTGCTTTGAATCAAAAAAGATGCTGCCTTTCTCTATAAAGGGATTTGTAGCAGGTATTCAGTTCCACCTCCCTTGTCTGAATCCATCCACCATCAGCCTGCTTCAAAACTCATCCACCACCTCCTGCTAAACGGACTTAAGAGAGAAAACCTCAAGGTAAAGACATTCATCTCCCTTTAACTCTCCCACTTGTGCAAAAGATAATTATTCAGTTGAGAGATGGGTTCTTTGGTCACTACACTGATTTGTTATTGGAAACAATCATTCTCACAGCTTTCTATGGTTTCTTAGAGGTGGGGAATTCACATCTGTCAATGATTCTTTTAATCCTTCTCATGATCTTATGATGGCAGATGTATCTGTTCACTCTCATGACTGCTTAAACACTCAAAGACTGATAAGGACAGGAAAGGATCGCTGATTCACATTTCTGCCATTGATTCTGTTTTTTGCCCTCTTTCCTCCATGTCCTGTTTCCTGAGGAGCCGCCCTCACCCTTCCCAGCAAGAGCCACCGTTCATGTCTGAAAAAGGGAAGGCCATATCAAAGGCTTGATTTGCCTCCCACCTCCGCCCCCTCTGCCAGTCCTGCGGTTTACCTTGCAGACCGCAACACCACTCACTCTCTGTGCAGTGCAGTGACATCGGCAGCTTCCTCTACCTCTGTTGCAACGCTCAAGGCCATGGGTAGATGGTCATCATCAGCTTATGAATGGGCTGGAGGCTTAAGTCATTCTTGACGCCCAAAAAGCTATGAGTGCTCCTTGAATTTGACAGATTCGTGAAATCATGCCAAAAACTCTAATTTTCTATCCAGTGTGGATTCTATCAGCAAACTGTTAGATGTGATTGGCTATTCTAACAAATGTGTACTGGTATATTAGTCTGGATGCCTGGTGTGTTCTTTTTGGGGGTTCTGCTGCTGCTCTCCCTCCCTCATGCTCCTCCAAGTCGGCACTTGGCAAGGCAAAGAGGAGTGCTCTCCCTGCCTCAGGCTTTCCCTGCAGGCTCGGGGAAGGAGAGAGAGGTCCCAGAACAGAGCCACACCGCCAAAGTTCAGTTTGTTATGTAAAGCTTTGTAATTCCATTTGTCATCGTTTACTCAAGACATTGGAATTGTCATGTTATTTGATGCAAGCAGTTGTAGTTAATCATGATGTTTTATTGTTATGCAAGTAGTTGTAATTCCAAATGGTTACGCTTTTACAGAATTAATTGTAATCCATTTTTGACAAAGTCATCCTGGCTGAATTACTTCTTTGTTGACTTTCTACCTTAATATTTTCATTCAGCCTTTAACTTTTAAAACCTTTTTTTAAAGTTTTCTCAATGTGTTCTTCTGGATCTCTTGAAGCACTTTGAATCCTTGTTGATCTGAAATGTAAACATTAACTTGTCTTGGTTGGATCTAAATGGTCTGGTTGGTGAAACACACTGTGGTTTGCACAGCTTGGTGATGCTGCATCATAAATCCGTGTTCCTGCTCAGTTTCTGCAGCTTTTATGCAAACAGGACATGGAGCTGGAGCAGGAGCAGGAGCAGGAGCTGGAGCTGGAGCTGGAGGGGAGAACGTCCGCAGAGGCCAGGAGGCAGAGCCAGCTCAGATCTGTGGCTCAAAGCCCGTGAAAACACAGCTGACAACACAATCATACAGATAATAACAGTCCCACTGACACACACAGGTGAGCACAGAGTGGAGCCATGACACAGTGATCCTTTGTGTTTATTCAAACATTAAACGGTGACCAACAGAGAGGAGATAGCAGCCACGTGTGGATTAGCAGCTGTAGAGTTAGGCCTGTGAGTATGTGTGTGTGTGTGTGTGTGTGTGTGTGTGTGTGTGTGTGTGTGTGTGTGTGTGTGTGTGAGTGTGTGTGTGTGTGTGTGTGTGTGTGTGTGTGTGTGTGTGTGTGTGTGTGTGCGTGCGTGCGTGTGTGTGTGTGTGTTTGTGTGAGTGTGTGTGTGTGTGTGTGTGTGTGTGTGTGTGTGTGTGTGTGAGTGTGTGTGTGTGTGTGTGTGTGTGTGAGTGTGAGTGTGTGTGTGTGTGTGTGTGTGTGTGTGTGTGTGTGTGTGTGTGTGTGTATGGTTCAGAGTTCAGTGTAGAAACATGCACTTTCATCAAAAACAAACTGTACAGCCATAACATCCAGCATAAGTCTCCACTGTACAAAGAGTCCAATGATTCCACTGATTTGTACAAAAGTATTTTATAACAACACCCTTCTGTCTGTGTGTGTGTCTGTGTGTCTGTCTGTGTGTGTGTCTGTGTGTCTGTCTGTGTGTGTGTCTGTGTGTCTGTCTGTGTGTCTGTCTGTCTGTGTGTGTGTCTGTGTGTGTGTCTGTGTGTGTGTCTGTGTGTCTGTCTGTGTGTCTGTCTGTGTGTGTGTCTGTGTGTGTGTCTGTGGGTCTGTTTCTCTTATGAACAGAGTGTCGGCGCCTTTGATTGGATGATGTGACCTCACACGCGCTCTCACTCCATCCAGGTGATGTGGAAGAGGTGAGTGCAGACTCTTAGGGTGGATCCGAATAGTCCTTCCTAAGTCCTTTCCTATCCACTTTACCTTAACCCCAATAAAAAACGTCACAGGGTCAAGGGAAGGAGGGGAAAAGATGAGAGGAAAGGAGAACTGCAGCCAAAGAGGAATTCGACTGCACTTTCACTTTGATGTCATATTTATGTGACGACAGGCATGTGACGTAGGTAAGCCACGACGGACTACACTGTTTCGAAAATGAACTACAAGAAGTGCATTTGTCCTCTGCCTTATCTCACGGGGTGGTTTGGTGTCTTCACAGGTTAACATCAACAATCCATGATCATTTACCTGTGACGGTGTTTTGTCTTTGGTCATGCAGTGTGTGTTTCCTGCTCACAGCTGTGAGCTCTGTGAGAGCATCTATAAATGTTGACAGTCTGAAGCCTGATAACACAAGAGGACTTTCTGGATAATACAGCAGACTGTCAGAAACACTACACCCCCTGTTTCATTCACATCATTCATTATGAACATTGTTAGACTTTATTCTATTTGGAGTATTGTGAAAGTCCTCATTTGTCCTTCTTTTATTGATGTTAATAAACGTCATTACTTCTATCACTAGTGATTCATTGTTTCAGTTTGGAATTGCAACCAAACGTTTGGGGTTATAAATCTTTCTGACGTTCATACATCGTGAACACACTAAACACATTCAGGCAGACACATCATGGTAAATGTTAGAAAAACAACAGTACTCACATAATTTCTGTCTCTTCTCCATCGTAAGTTTCCGTAAACTTTCGGCAGGGGCTGTATATATATACACGTTGGTGTGTATATATACAGGTGCAGCAAGGCATTATGGGGCGGTTTTTTCCCCTTTCCTTTTGAAAAGGATGGTCCGGTGTTTCCTAAGCTAAAGGAGATATTAAAGGAAGCAACAACCCTCCTTTCCTTATCTTTTGGAGAATTCAAACAGCACTTATCATGGCTGACGCTTAAATGCTTCTGGGTCATTACCTCAGTTAGGAAGGTTCCTTATCAAAAAGGACTATTCGGATGCACCCTTAGTTTGGTTGAAAACACCAACGCTGGAGTTTCTCAAAGCTGCATTTTCTCTTACTGCCTGCAGGGGGCAACCCCAAGGGTTGTCTGGAGGGATGAAAACAGAGGAAAGAAGGAAGTGACATCTTTTCCTGCTTGTTTTATGATCCCAATCCAAGTATTCCCATGTGTGTGAGGGGATATCAATGCATTTATAACTCAAATCTTAGCAGATAACTTTCTCTTATTTCTTCTGGCCAAAATACCTTATTAGGCTAATTTGAACCCACATTTACATGAGAGATGTCGCTATAAAAGCTGTCGCGAGGAAACACTGAAAAGAGAGCACACTCTTGAAACCTTGATTTGTGATATTTTCCCCAATGTTTTCGGTTTTCCTTGCTTTTCTGTATGATTGCTTGATACATAATGATTTTAAAACAAATAATAAGAAAGTTACAAAAAAAAAAATGTGAAAAAAAAGCTGTTGTGAGGAGGATATGTTTTAATTGGACTGCAGCGCCACCTTCTGGCCCAGAGTTTCACACACACTGTCGTAGAGATGTGACTTTTAACCAGGTGTGAGTTTGTTTTGGAACAAATTTTTTTGCTCAAGTCAACGTTTTCCTGGAAACAATGCGCAGGGGCAAGGTATTTATCAGTCCAGTTACGTAGTGCTGTTCTTTGAAACATGACAAGAGGCAAAGGTTGTAAGTTTGTTCCATATGTCAGTTGCTGGGTATATGCTACAAGCAGCCAGGTGCTCCAACATGCTAATGTAGGCTAACGTGACAACAAGCTAACACTGTCAGTTTGTATGTAGCTTAGTAGCGGTCTATATTTAGCTCAGCTGGCAGCCCGGTGCTCTGAGACATGTCTGTAATGTGTAACGTTAGTGAATCCTGGTCATGTCCTGCCAGTCATCTACCAATCAGAGCTAACGTAACCTTACTCTTCATTTTATTGATAGACTCTCAAGTTTGAACAGACCACTGCAGAATAACTGCTGCACGTGGGTTGGAGGCAACATTAGCACAAACAGATTAGCCCCTGTGTTAGCCTTTAGCTTGTGCTCTATCTCTCTCCTGTTTTTCTTTCTTCTGCTCTTCTGTCCTTTTCTGTCTAATAGTTAGGCTCCAGTGTCCACCATCACTACTAAATTAATCACAAAAATCATTTTCAGCAGAGAAAAACACAGATCTCTCTTCTCTCTACAAAACTTCATCAGCCAGCGTGGTGTTGTCATGGAGACACAGGCGTGCTGTAAATCAATCCAGTCCTGATCAGGAAGCTAAGAAGTGGCATTGCAAAATAACACATGTTGGTGCTGATAATCTCATTTTAAAGTGTGCATTAGGATCAGGCATTTATCTAGCAGGGAGACTTTTTTGAGATCACTGAGAAACTCCTCACAGGAACTTTAAGTTTGAAACTGCTGCCACAGGGTCAGGGTTAGATTGACTACATGTTGCCTCAATGGTCTGTGTTTACATTTGCCACTATCTTAATCTTTAAAGTGTCAAAGAAAGCATGGGGGAATGTTTCCAGTTAGTCCACATGGGGGTGCAAAAAACAACCGAAAATTCGTCACAGGAGCTTTAATGATGATTTAACTTCCTGAATGGGCAGGTATTTTTTTTTCTCATTACAGTCAATCATATCTTTCAAAACTGTATATCCTGTAATGTTTGTCTTGACTTGTCATGTGAATGAATTTTACTGAAGTGTTGACTCTAATTAAAGTTTGGACTATCCCTTTAAGAAGTCTTGTTAGAGCCTGACATGTAACAAAGAGCCAAAATAAACAAAATAATGTTATTAGATATTCTAATCATATTTCAGGCGTAGCACTTTTGCTACATAAATCGACTAGTTAATATAGCTGGGGTTGAATAGGAGCAGCTGTCTGCTGGTGTGAAGTCACTCTGTTAGTGTTGTTTTAAGACATACACAGGTTTGACATGCTGTTAATAGTGATCATATCCTCATTTTAAGGTGGTTTTCTCTCAGTACCTGGCCTCTGGCGCACTCATCTAAATCACCAGTTTTGACTCCTCTTCACTGGAACTATGTTAAATGGTCCCAGTTCAAGCAGAGCGTCTTAAAGCAGAGTGTAAGAGGTCTGTGTGTCCATCCCCTGGTCCAGAGATACAGCAGCCCAAAGCAGACATGCATGCAGACATTTGATTCACTCAGTTTTCATGTGATGACAAGCTTAATTCGCTGTTTTCAGAAGATCTTGATCAAAACTTTCATCCCTAAGTTAAGAAAAATAAATAATAACTACATTCAACCAATTCAAGGCAGGATATTTACCCTTGTGTTTGTCCCTGCCTGTTTCAATTGTGCAGGGTGCAGGGTCTGATCTTTTCTCTGAGGTACAAACAGAGGCAGTATGGGGGGAAGAAGGCGTTATCTACCTCATTAGAGTGGACACTGGCCGTATGCCATGTCATGATCCAGCTGACCACGATGACCAAACCAGAAAATCACCCTATCATCAAAAAATAGCTTTGTTAACTTAGAATAAGAAAAAAAAAAAGGATTGTTATTTCTAAACCAATCAGTACCGTTGATGAGAAAACAACCAGCATCTCATGCTGAGGAGGAAATTAAATGTTTGGATGTTTGTCTACTCGGGGCTTCCGTAACAAAGAGGGCAGCAGAAAAAAATGCAGAGCCTGAGGTATCCACAGGGCGGATTACAAACCCAGCGGGTGATGCTACAGCAGTTACGTCCAGTCCGTAAGGAAACATCCAGATATGAGTGCCCTGATCCCATTGGTGCTCTCAGATCAGCTCGTCCAATGAGATCAAAGTGTTGCTGTAAAATCCAGAGAGGGGAAATCTTGTCTTCCTTCTTTTTCGTCTTCTTCAAATGCTGCTTGTGATTGTACTGTGGAGTTGAATGTAGATACAGACCCAGAGATCCTTCATTCGGTGAAAACTTTGCTTCAAATCTTGAGAAACACACCCTCCTTCTTTTTCTAAAAAAAGTTGACAAATCTTTAAAAACTTTACAAACACCCACAGCAACAAGAGGACCAAATGCAGGCAAACGATACGACAGTCATGATCTGTGGAGAGTGAAGCGTTGCCCTCTGCAGCCACCAGAGGGCAGCAGTGTGACACAAATCAAACTCCCAACACAACATTTTGACACGAAGCACGAGGATGCTACTGATCTCAGCTCCTTGGAGATCCATCTCTGTCACATTCAGGACTGAAATCACTGCTGCTGCTGCTTTTCATTTTCTGATACACTGAAAGTTTTCTGCTGGATGCTACAAAGTAGAGGAAAACTGAGGAAACATGTTGCTCCATGAAAAACCAAACAGATGATCAACTTTAATGTGTGATAATATCTGCTAAAATAGAAAAATAGATGATCTGAAAATAATTTCAAATGTAGAAAAATAGATATAAGAAGGTGATTTATATGTACATGACACATGGTTTTAGATGAAAGGATTCTGTCCGGCCGAGGACAGGACTCCCACACCATCCTGTGGGCTCTGATGGATGGAATAAAGGGCAGAATGTGGGGTGGAGGTGGAGGGTGGTGTAGCAGAAGTTTGTCCTTGGGTCCACAGGAGGTCACCACACAGAGCATTTGTCCACAGGGTTCATCGGCGTTCCCCTCGGACAGTGGAACACTCGGGCAAACTCGTCAAACTGGGAGACGCTGCCGATCACTCTGCAGGACGAGAGAGAGAGAGGAGAAAATTCAATGACAGCAAACTAACCAGTCCTCAAAGACGCCCTCCACATATTTATGGTTTGACTTTAAAGAGCCACCGTGTGGACAGAGGAGGAAGCATCTCTTCACACGTCTGCAGAATAAAAACCTCTTGACTTGGTTCATGTGTTTGTGCTGAGTCTCAGTTGGACTGTTGGTAAGAAGTTACACAGAGGCCTCGCTCGGGCTCTCAGCAGTGGAACAAACCGAAAAAAAACTCATTTTCCTCTGGCTGTCTTGATTTACTGAACTCGTCCACAGACAGCCCAGATCCATGCCCATGATAACACACGTGCACTGATTATTCTTTGGTGTTGTTCCCTCACAATCTATACCCACAATCCCCCTTTACATTTCACTCATTTCTTTGTGAGACAGATGCACCAAACGTTTCTTCACAAAGGATGCCAGACCATGTTTCAGACCAGCTCTAAATCACAGCCCCGTCTCTGGTTAGGCCTCCAGTATTAAAACAGAATTGTTGAGTTTAAGGAACTACAACTATGAAAATATATCTTCATAAAAAAAGATCAGAGCATGCGTTAAAATCTAGGACTACAACAAACATGAGGACCTGTCTCTGCCCATCTGTCCTACCAGAGCCACCGACAGCTCCAAACAGTCATCATGATGAAGATTTGTCATCATGATGAAGATTAGTCATCATGATGAAGATTAGTGTCAGACTTAGAGTGAACATTAGTCGCTGCTATCCAAAAGAGAAAAGAGAAACAACATGCTGGATGTGATTTTTGTTGGAAAAAGATGAATCAGCTTGATTCAGTTTTATGCATTTTACATTGTCATAAAATCTGAACAGTGGTTGGCTGGAAACAGCAACAGGCAGTTCTGTTGGGGACTTTGTGCCTTTATTCAGAGAGGGCAGGAGAGGGGTCAAAGGTCAGAAACTCTGCAAGCCACCCCACAGGTCAGACTGTAGCTCCTTTCTGTGCAGAAATCTACTCTCAGAGATCCATAAACAACTATCAGATTTCTGTCAGGAAGAACCACCATGTCCTCTCATTTGTTGGTGTACCAGCTTCTTGCTCCTCACACACACGCACACACACACACACACACACACACACACACACACACACACACACACACACACACACACACGCACACACACACACACACACACACACACACGCACGCAAACACGCACACACGCACACGCACACACGCGCACACATACACACACACACACACACACACACACACACACACACACACACACACACACACACACACACACACACACACACACACACGCACGCAAACACGCACACACGCACACGCACACACGCGCACACATACACACACACACACACACACACACACACACACACACACACACACACACACACACACACCAAAGTCTGCTTCGGTTTAGGGTCACTCAGACTGAAAGCATCTCAAAGATAGAAACGAGTAGAAACCATCCTAGTGCATAAAAATGAAACAGAGAAAGAGTTTGCACTGCCAGGACACTGAAACACGGTGAGGTCAATAAAAGAAATGGAAAAAGAAGAAACTTAAAATGACGTGCAGTGTGTCTTTAGTGTACACAGACAGCTGTACAGAGGAGATGATGGCTCTGAAGGCAAGTTTCAGCTACTCATCAATGAGAAGTGGAAGGGATGTAACGATACACTCAGAACACGCTTCGTTATGATTTCCAATACCAGGTTAACCATGCCATTTTCTCATGTTCTTTTTAGCAGAATGTGCCTGCAGTCAAAATGTGACCGAAAAGATTCTTTGAGATATTTCTGCAACTGCAAAACACAAACCATGCTGTGAATGCAAAATTTAAAACACACAAACACACATATGCAAATATATTTAAATGTATAAAAACTTCCAAATATATTTTATTTTTTAACAAATTAAAGAGAATTCCCTTTTTGATTCTCTGAGGTAGGGCAAACTGTGAGAAGCAAAGTGTTTCCTTTTCTGAAAAGTGCCACTGAAATTATATTTTATCTGGAGTAACAATAAATAGATAAATAAAAAAAGATTTTTAAACAGATCTCACATCAAAATAACTTAAAGAATAATACAATTAAACCAAACCTCTCAAATAAACAGTCTCAGGTTTGCCTGTGTTCCTAGTTTAGGATCTACATACTCACAGCTCTCTGCTGTTTAAATAGGGCATCACAATCTATGTCTTTATTTCAGCTGATTTGAATCTTCACACATTTGTAATGGATTTTCAACCATCTTGTGATTACATCCCAATGATGAGGAACACCAAACTTGGGACAACTATCATTGATCTTGATTTTTGGCAGATATTTTTTTTTATGAATAAAATGTTAAACTGTATGGTGGCACATAGCATTCACCTAAAATAAAAAAAAAAAAAAAAAAAAAAAAAAAAAAACAGCTGTTTTTACAACATAACTATCTCATTGAAACAGTCTTGTTAAATTTATTTTTATGAATCTGAAAAAGTAAAGGAATTCCTGAAAATCTTTAACCCTCATCTCGATTAAGAAACATGTAACTGTTAACTAAAACACATTAAAAGCCCACCCAACCTGTGTTGACCCCGCACCTCTGATTGGCAGCAAAAACATGCAGCAACGAGTCAAGCAGCAGAGCATCATGGGAAATCCGGTTTAATGAAATACTATCTCATAAAAACAGGGAAATCTAAAATAAATAAAAAACTGTTTTTATGAGATAGGTTGTAAAAACAGGATTTTTTCCCCCAAGTGAATGCGATAAGCCATGGTTAAATTGGGCAGAAAAATGTATAATAAAAGATTATATAGACATATATAATTCTACATTATAAGAATATTTATTACCTTTTGTTATTGAAAATCTGTGTGTAGGTGTGTTGTACCTGTAGTGCTCAGGAGCATGTTTGTCAGTCAGCAGCTGCAGGTAGATGGACTGAGATCTCCTCTTCATGCACCAGTTCTGGAAACACAACACAGGTTTAATATATGCTGGCTAGTTAAAAACTAAAGGACAATTCCCCTTCTAAATTGTATCTTTGCATTTTTTTAATAGAACCTCCCGTCAGCGATCAGATGGAGTGTTCAGTTAGAGCTTTACTTTGCTGTGAGACTCAGAACCATCAGGCTGTCCGTCCACCCTGAACATGCAGACATGCTAACCCAGTGCAGGCAGTTCACTGGTTATTTCTGTGCTGTAAGTTAACCCTGGTGTAAATCACTGCACTGTACCCAGAAGCACATCTCCACTGTGTCTGTGTCACTCTACACTGTGAATTTCAATGACACCACTGGGTTTGGTGATGGCTGTGATAGTTAGCGGGAGCAGTGGTGGTCTGGTGCTCAGAGCCATTTTACCATCATCAGCTGTGTTTCTGAGATCCCTCTGATGGTGATGCTGCCATCAGCTGATGTGGGGATGATACAGAACTCCGACCTGCTCTCTGGAATCTCTTGCTCCAGCTGAGAGCGGCTGCTCAAATCATCCAACATTTTAAAGTCTCTGCAAATTTTGTTCTAAATACCAATAATACAGACCAGAAATTAAAGCTCTGAGTGTGGACCAAAGTCTGAAGAAAAATAAGTTATCATTGCTGTTAGAAAACTGGTGGAAGCAGAACAAGACTTAAAAGAAGGGGTATTTGGCTTTCCCATATTTTAAAATGGATCTGTAGTACCAATGCTGGATGTTCAGAGTGAGTGTGTGCAGATTTTCCAGCCTCTACATGTTCACATGTTGTAGAAATCCCTGAATGGGCTGTGTAACTGATCAAAACACTCTGTGATGCATTCACTGGACCTTGTAATTGTCAAACACAGCATACGTTGCTGTACAGATATATGATTTATTAATATTATAAATAATGTGTATTAAATGACATTTGGCTGTTGCGGAAAATACTTTAACATTAGTTATCACTGAAATAAATACCCTTTTGCAGTGTTTTAGGAAGAAATAACTGTAAATCCCCAGCCGTTCGTGAGAGACGCAAGAGTAATCACATCACTGTCAGCGGCTGGCGAGTGAGTCAGTAGTGTCCAAAATGTTGTAATTTATCTGATGTAGCAGACTATGGGCTCTAACTTCGTGGCGCAGTGCAGGGGGCACAAGCTTGGCGCAGCCTGCGCAGTGTTAATTTCGTGCTGTGCACCTCCGTGCGCTGCCAATTTGACGATTTTGTAGACCGTCTGCGCAGAGGTGGGTGTGACGGCGCGCCAGGGGGAGTTGACGGAGCACCAGGGGGAGGTGTCAGCAGATTCATGTTGGTGCAGTGACAATTTTGTGCCAAAAAAGTGCGCTGAAAGCTCGCCAGCTCCAACCTGGTCTATCCTCGGCGCAAAGCGGAGCGCACCCCACGCAGCTGTAATTTGGTGACAGGCGCACATGTGCGCACATGTCATCAAAGCCTCAGAGGCAGGTTTCCAGAGTGTCAGGTACATTTTAATGCAGTAAACAATCACAGCAATCACTATTTAATGTAACTGTCTGAACCAACATCTACATTTATATCTATATTAATTGTCCTGTCACATCTGATGTCAGATTAAAGCGTTTAATTGAAATCAGCTGAAGCAGTGATACAAACTAATGACTTCACATCTCTCAGCCAACCACAAACAGCCACATCATCCCAGACGGAGTATATTCCACTTCTCTTATTTCATGAAATTCAAAAGAAAAAAAGACTGCTTGCTGAATAACGGTAAGACACTCAGATTTGTATTAAGGATTTACCTGTGAATGACAATATATCAATATATATTATTCTGAACGTGATCTAAAAAGATGGAGTACATTATTGTAAGGAGGATGCAGAGGAGGAGGAGGAGGAGGTACCATTTCACTCCTATTCATGGCACAGGAACAGATTACATCTGTCCTGCCAGGTGGTCCACATGGTGACACGCATCGTGGCCACCATGTGCCTCTTTTGATCACTGAGCTTTCTTTTGCCCCATCTCTGTACATCATTGAAGCACTTTTTACACTGAGCGGTGGTTCACAGAATATCTGGGCAAACCTGATTAACAATATTTGTAACTTCATCCCAGGCTGTTTCTGCATCATCAGCCTGTGGAGGTCTGTTTGCAGTACCATATATTCTGGTACTGCGAGCTTGAACCTCCCGGACCA
This sequence comes from Halichoeres trimaculatus, assembly GCF_033239565.1. NCBI lineage: Eukaryota > Metazoa > Chordata > Actinopteri > Labriformes > Labridae > Halichoeres > Halichoeres trimaculatus. The sequence continues at coordinate 129,988 of NW_027437188.1, forward strand.
ATACATCAGTTTCCTCTTCGTCCATGATAAAATGAAATTGTCACTGCGCCTCGCCCGCAGCAGGGCATTTAAAGGCGAGGAGAGGCGCTCATTTGATTGGTGAAAACAGCGCTTGGCTGTGTTAAACCCACTCACGGCTTTTCTCCTCCCTCTCTGCCATTTGCGCAGAGAGAGGAGTGGACGCGCTCCTCTGCGCCTCTGTTGGCACAGCAGGAAACTTGCAAAGTGCGCCGGTCACACCCTGTTCGTGCGGCGAAGGCCGGCGCAGAGCAGGTGTGCCTGCTCTGCGCACAATAAAAAACACACAATAAGCTTGTTTGTGGACTCTGCACCCTGTGCTATAGAAGTTAATACACAGCTCATGGCATAAAATCATCAAAACAGAAGCTTTTAGAGAAGAATCATCTGCTTCTGCTGGTTTTTACTGTTCAGAGGAAAAACTACGGAGACCAAACTGTTCCCTGAACCGACCTCAGCGTGTTCCTCTGCTGTCAAACTGATGTTTGTATGTAAGAGCAGGAATCAGGACAGGAAACAAAATCCTCTCTGTGCACTGTGAGCACCTGTGCTTTTCACATTAGTGTGTTAACATGAAGCATTTATCTTTTTCACTTCTCATCTCAGTGATGAACTAAAAGCCATCATACCCTCATCTATAACTTGGCTGTCAGGCTGAGCCTCTGATGCTCCTAAGTGGCACAGATCTTCTCCCGCTGCTTCATTCACAGATATTTGCTTTTGAAAATGGTCAGTGCCAAACACTTGCAGCGTCAAAGTTTAAATATTTGCTCTCGCTGCAGAAACCGTCTCTCATCTCTCTGCAGGAACTTCATGTCGGTCCACTTTGCTCCAGGTATCACAGAAGCCGACAAAGACACATATTTCCGTTGCTAGGCGCTGCCCAAGTAGCTGCCTGTTGCAGCAGCTCTCTCGTCTTTGTCCGTTTCTTGTAATTTTTTTTCATCTCTTTTACGTAATCTTTGTATTTGGAGTGGATCATCACTTTGTTTGGTTCATTGTCGGTCACGGACACCAAACTTTTTATAGCTTCAGCGATATTTTTACTACTTTTCTCCTGTGTTTGTCTGGAGATCCTACATGTAACCATGGCTGCATTGTTTACATGTGAACTCAGCTGTTAGCAGCCTGTAGCATGTCAATGCTAACTAGTGAAGGGCTTGATGATTTCCCTCGAGCTGAGGAGGAGGAGGTGAGGAAGACGTGCTGGTTCTCGGATGTGAGCTGGGAGGTGACGACGTGGACCTGTCCTTCCATACATCGTTGTTGGGAACGTGGGATCCAGCCCCGGGGGATGGACAAGCTAGCCGTGCTAACCCAGCGGCATCGTGCTGTTCATGGACGTGGCTGACGGAGCTGACATCGGACGCCGGATTGGAGGAGCTTCGCCTGCTGTGAGCAGACAGGATCCAGGAGACAGAGACTGAACAGACTGCTGGGGAGGCTCAGTCCTGGACCCTGTGGAGGTGGAGACTGGCTGGGCTGGAGAGTGGTGGACGAGTGGTGGACAGGATGTCGTCATCTAATTTCTTGTGGACCTTTTTGCACTTTCTATACTCTTTCTTACTTTTGATTTCTTAAATGCTGCGGTGACTCCTGAATTTCCCCTCGGGGATAAATAAAGTATTTTCTATTTCTATTTCTATATTTCTAATAACTGTGATATAATCTGCTGGGGTCATGACCTGAAGGAGGCACTTTCAGTGATCCGTTCAGACATGAGTGACTTCAAATCATGGTTTGATATAAATAAACTTTCATTGACTCTGAGCAAAACAAAAATCATGTTACTTGGGAATGGCAGAAAAATTACGCAAACAAAGGTTTGAATTGATGAGGTGGACAATGAGAAGGTGATGGAAAGTAAATTTCTCAGTGTAATTATTGATGAAAATTTTAACAGGAAACCTCACATAAAACATTTACAGGTCAGAGTCTCTAAAACCACTGCAGCATTAAATAAGGCAAAACAGGTTCTGGATCATGAAATGTGAAAGTGAGACTTCACTTCCCGGAGATGATGTCACTGCTGGAAATGCTCTTGTGCTGGTGCTCTTCCTTTGTTTTGGCTGTGTTTTAAAAAGTCTGTCTTGTGCTGACACGCTGAGTAAAAAATGCTACAACATGTTTACCTGAAGTTTGTCCTGCAACAGTGGCATTCCAGGTGCTTGGAGTATGAAAGAAGCACAGGAACATAGAAAGGTACATTGAGGTAAAAACAAAAGCAGCGATTTACTCGGCATGGTAGCACGGTAAGTTTTGACTTCCTCTCACTCTCTTTTGAACATGCAAATGACGACTTTAATTGGCTTCTTGGTTGCTGTCGCTGTTTTTATGTTTACTTTTGTTTATGTGTTGATTTTGTTATGTATAAATATTGGTGAATTTGTTCCTGTCCTGATGCTCTCTGGCGCCTCCTAGAGGAATCATGCCTCTCTTTTTAGCACACTCTAGCAGACTACAGCAGACTGGTGTCTTGTTTAGCTCCATGCTACTTGTCTCCTGCTAATGCTTCAGCAGATATAAACAGAGTACCAGACTGAAGCCACAGGTGAAGAAATACACCTGCGGGCATGAGCAGATGCTCGTCATCACCTGTAGCTGTGGATGTGACAGGTAGAAAGAACCCTACAAGTGCTGTTTGTCTTTCCCTGCAGCTGCATCACACAACTCCTTCTGAAGAAGACGTAACAAACATAGATCAAAGCCAGCAGCTCAGCGTTTTACAGGCAGGAACACAAACGCTCAGACAGAACTGATGCCAACTCCTCTGAGATGCTCAGTCAGTGACTCTGACCCTGATCCTGGAGCCGTGGTTCACTGAGACTTCTCTGATGAAATGAAAACCCAGAGTGAAAAAAGAAACGTCCAGATGCTTCCGTACCTGTGCAAAGGCGATGAAGAGCAGCTGTTCGTGTGTGTATCTGAGGCCGGGCAGAGGTCTCTCTGGGCCGTGTTCTCGCACCCACTTCTGATATGCCTGGACAGGAGGGCAGAGGTGTGTGGAGGCAGTGAATAATGAAAGACGGGAGATTCAATTGAACTTATGAACCCTCAGCTCACATCAAAAGTGTCATCAGAATAAATAATGATGTGAAAACATAAAGGACATTTACATTCTCCTCTGGCTCGGTTCCTGAAAAGCGTTGAACTCCTCTGAACGTCTCTAAATTCAGCCTGACTGACTGACTGACGTGTCCTTCAGGCGCCGGGTGACGCCCGCGCTGCATTTTAATCCCTTCACTTTAAAGATCCACTCTTTCTCTTTCTACTTTTGTTTCTGCGTGTGCTAAACACTCCTCGCTCCTGTGCTCACACACCCCGCACCGAGATGAATTACACAGCACACACACACACGCACACATACCCACACACACTCAAACATATTAACAATACAGAAATGTATTGTTAATATGTACAAATAAGCCTGAGAGCCTGATGAAGATGAAGAGAATGAAGAGGAAGAGCCGTGCACCAGAGGATGGAGCGACACACCACATACTGATAGAATTAAGCCTTCAGATTAAGATTTAATGAGGGGATTGATCCACAGTGTTTGAGTGATGATGCTGTCAGATGATACTTACATAGTAGGACAGCTTCAGACCCCCCATATCTGCGATGTTCTCCCCCAGAGTCAGACGTCCGTTCACCTACAGACAGAGAGAAAGCCTCAGTCTCACCTCTGATACTCACTCCAACCCTCTGAGCCTGAGCGCAGCTTTGCCTCTCAGATCAGAGGTTAAAGGTCACGGAGAAATCTTCCCCTACGACACCAGACCCTGACCCGTCATCAGCAGCCACTGACAGGGTGTATGTAAACAGATGGGATGCTAGAATGCTAGTCAGAAATGATTCTGAAGAGTTTGTTTCAATTTTCAAATGTTACTGCTACAAAAAACAGGTTTGTGTGTTTCCTGTGTTGCATGAAAAGTGTTGTCACCAACAATTCGCAGTGCATTCTGGGAAATTTCTCCCCATTTCTCACTCAGTTTGGACTGTGCCTCTGACAAATAATACTACCAGCCCAAATGCTAGGCCCTGCCCTCCTGAGGGCCACTTTCAAATGAAAATGCAGATGAATTTTCCCTTTCATTATGTTGTTAACCCCAAGTTCTTTATATTGGTAACCCCTGAATGAAGACTGGGGGATTCTGTTGGTCCCAGTTCAACAGATTATTGGTCACATGTAAAAAACCATCTCTGGTCGACCTCAGACAGAAAGAGCACACTCATAGAGGACATTTCACACTCGTCTTCTGGGCTGAAAAACAACGGCCCACACACAGAGTTGGCCTTCTACCCAACCGTCTGATATTGGCCAAAAATAAAAACATGTGCGCGCTAACAGACACAGGTTTTTTCAGAAAATGTGTTTTATTATGTGTGTGTGTGTGTGTGTGTGTGTGTGTGTGTGTGTGTGTGTGTGTGTGTGTGTGATCTTCTCAGATGTGTATCAAGAAAGGAGAAAGAAAGGAGGAGGGAGGAGGGGGAGAAGGATGACGAGGATGAACCAGGCTGCTCTCTTGATCAGTGGAGTGACTTTGCCTCTGCACAGTGGAAACGTCTACATTCAAGCTTGTGAAAAAACTGTGTGAACTCAGTGACATTGCATTGGACTGGATCATTGACAATTAATTTTCATTATGACTCAAATAATGCGCCCAGATTCTTGAAATAATAGTGTGTTTCCTCTATTCCATTTTCATTTTCATTTGAATTTTGTCCTGAATCTGCTTCCATAGTGTCGACTATTGTTGCAGACAAAAAAAGTTGAAAAAGAATCAAAATTGAACACAAATTTTCCAGTCCCTTCACGTGTATTTCAACCAATCACAGCGATATTTCATTAGTCCCATGTCTCGAGAATGACGGGTGTCTGGAATGACCTTCACATGGCATCAGGTCTTAAAGGGACACACACGAAATGGTTGCATCTGATCTAGAGAGGGTTGATACATTTCATCAAGACTTAGTGTGTAAATACACATTTCTGTATTTGTTAATATGTGTGTGTGTGTGTGTGTGTGTGTGTGTGTGTGTGTGTGTGTGTGTGTGTGTGTGTGTGTGTGTGTGTGTGTGTGTGTGTGCGCGCGTAGACCCACCCTCTGGTTATAAACAGTGAAGTTGTCGTAGAGCTTGACGATACATTCGGCCTTGGTCTGGAACTTTCTGTAGGACTCCTCAGTCCACCACTGTCTGAGGTTTCCATGGCGATCATACTGGCCCCCTATGGACATGAACCATTGCATCACTAAGATGAGGGGCGAAAGGGCAGGGGAGGGGAGGGGGCAGTGTTAGCATGAAGACAATACAACCTGCAACTTTCCTTAACAGTCCAAAGAGTAGCCTCAGAGTCAAACCACGAGCTTCACTCACGCAGCAGATAGACTGAATCTGTCCAGGCTGAAGGTCCAGACATTAAAAAGGTTTTTGACCCGTCAGCTTCCTTCAGACAACAGTGAACGTAAACGCACGCATTTCTTGTCGGATCCCCTCTGTGACACCTCAGAATGATGTTTGAACATCACTCATGCTTCCTGGCTGAATGTGGTTTGAGGGGGAAACTAGACGTGGTGAAAAAGGGTCAAAGGAAAAAGCTGGCCAGCACTCTGTAGAAGAAGCTGTGAGTGAACAAAGCTTCAATCACAGTCACAAATAATCCAAACTGTGCGCACTCTTGATCAGACTCTGATGTTTTTTAAAGGGCAACTCTTCAGACTGGAAATGAAAGTCAGAGATTGTGGCTGAAAATAGTCTTTGTGCACAGCTGCAGAGTAACACAGACGACATGAAGGAATAAGAATGATCAGGGAACCTTTCTGTGAGCTTCAAACAAACACTGGACTCACAGTTACGAACACGTCTGAGCCTCATGCCTTCCTTACCCCAGTCATCATATCCATGTGTCAGCTCGTGGCCGATTATGGCCCCGATTCCTCCGTAGTTCAGAGACCTGCAGCAGGAAAGAGACAGACAGGGACATTACACAGACGTCAGTGTGTTTTCAGCTTCCTATAGCCGGGCGTTTTCAAAAACAAATATCCCCCCTCATTCCTATTCACAAATACTTTCATCCACACATAACGGGCAAATCCACCAGTAAATGCAGCTCAAGGCATTTCAAACCCATATTTGTCAGTGTTTTTCAGGCGAGCAGTTTGTGCCAGCCAATCAGGATGAGCCCCTGTCATTCAGCTATGACTTTGCTAACCAAAAACTCTGTTTCCTGGTGTCTACACAAAATCATGAAACCAAAGGTTCCAAATTCTTCACTTTGGCCAGAGTTTTGAGAAAACCTGGTTTTTAGTGACGTCACACTGTGGTTTTGTGTGGATGACAGGCATTCACTTATAAAAATATATGTGGTTTCCCAGATACCTGGAGAGCAAATTCATTCCGCTCCTCCTGCTCCTGCTTGGCGGTTGTTGATTGGCCAAAGACGGCTAACTGCGAGTGAGGAGGCTGTAGAAGCTACAATAAGTTTAGCCGTCTCTTTTCTTTGCAGTGTAGCTGACGTTGTCCCTTTGATGAGGTCTGTATCTGTCCATGTTCCTGCTTATTGTGTATGGTGGCGGGAATTCAGAACAAAAAGCAGGGCAGAGTCTCAGAGTGGGGAGCTCAGATGTTTTTGTTGACCGTCACCTTTTCATCGTCCCTTTCTATCGTTCTACCATCATTATTTGTTGAGTTTTCACCAGTAACGTGCAGTGAGGTCCATGACGAGGGAGGCAGGCAGCCAGCTAAAGTTGAAATTTCTATACGTGTGTGTTATATATATGGTGCACTGCTCACATTTGCTAATACAAACTGTTACTGGCCAGCCCTGCCCTTTTAACACAGTGACAGTCTGTGCTGTGTGTGTGTGTGTGTGTGTGTGTGTGTGTGTGTGTGTGTGTGTGTGTGTGTGTGTGTGTGTGTGTGTGTGTGTGTGTGTGTGTGTGTGTGTGTGTGTGTGTGTGCGCGTGTGTGACATAGCAGAAGGAGAGACGGTCTGAGTGCATGCATGGTGTGTGTGGGGCGGGAGTATTTTGGTCTTTGTTTCCTCAATCAATGTGCGGTTGTGCACAAGGTGCACCTTTTTTTCCTCCTCTTTAGTCTTTTCCCTCACTTTGGCCCGGACTCCTAGACACTGGATACCAGCAACGAGCCAAGTAAATAAATGTTAATCAGCTTTCCCATCTACGGTTCAGAGACAGACTGAAGTCCCGGAGTTAACAAGACGAAATGCCAATTAAAACCTGAAACATACGTTCACCTTCATTTCTACAGGATTTACATCACAGGAGAAAGAGCAAAACACAAACAAAAATAACCCGTATCTCAACAACACAAGAACACAGGCCAGGCACCTCCGATATACTCTATTAAACGTCTGCACTAACAAACTATCGCCAGACCTCAAAGACGGTGTGGTATTACAACCTGCGGAGGCAGAGAAGCGCTGAGCCTCATTGATGCCTACGTTAATCAGCATTAGACCTTAGTACGCATGCACCAACCTGCAAAACGTTGTGATTTCAAGTAAACGGTCTCTCTCTTTCTCGGAGTCTCTGCCTCCGACGCACATTACAAGCATGAAGCCAGCTCGAAACACTGTCCGTCCCCTCTGTTAGCCTCCCTCTTATTGACAAATCAGCAATTTCCTTTTTTTTAATTTTTAGTTATGACAAATTGTATACAAACAACTGGGAAAAAAAATATTTTCATGAAAAAAAAAAAAAAAAAATATATATATATATATATATATATATATATATATATATATTTTCTTGTTAGCCTAGGGGAGGCACTGCCTCCCCTGCCTCCCCTGACCGCACACCACTGGTTTTCATCAAGTATTATTTTCTACATTTTGCCTGAATTACATGTTGGCTTGTTTTGGATTTTTTGCACAATAAACCCTTTAAACTGATCACCGGACTTTTATTGAACTTTTTTAGATGAACCACAAAGGAAGAGCTTCACCCAGAAGCTGAACAATTGTTAGACAGCCGGAGCAAAGGCCTTTATTGATAGAGACAGTTGAGAGCACCAGTTTTTTTTTTTAAATAGTCCCAGGAAAACTCCATGGAGCTGTGTGTATATCTGAGTTAAAAATGCGAAAGTCGAGTTGTTTAGTCCCTAGTTTACACGCAAAGAGGAAAAACCTTTCATCATCACCTTCAGCATTCTTCCTGGATCAGGACATGAACCAGGTGCACAGTTTCCTGTAACTCATCCTTGGACACTCTGACTGAGGTGACTGACTGACTTTCAGACCTGATCTTCTGCTGTGACAAACCTTTTTTTTTTTTCCCTTTTTGCCTTTGGATTTAAACTAAACTTTTTTTTTTTTCTAAATGACCTAAAAATGGAACTTTTTCTCCTCTGTCTCCTTCTCTGAACTGAACTGAGATAAGCTTAATGAACTGAATTTTCCTTATGAACTGATCTATTTTTTTAAACCTGAAACCATCAGAGCCTTACTTTCCCTTCCAAAAACAGAGCAAACAAAACAAAACAAAAAAACAAAAAAAGAAAAAGAAAAAAACAAAAACAAAATCCAAACAAATACAAAAATAAAAAAACAAACAAAAAATAAAACCATTGTGTACTTCATATTTGTGTTTATCTGTATTGGTATGTTGCTGAATTCATTTTTGGTGAACATTGACTTTATGAATGAATGACTTTGGTTTGGGACTTGCTTTTGATATTATTATGATTGTTTTAGTTTTATACTCTTACATCCTTTGTATGGTTCATGATAAGTGTGCTGACGAAAAAACAAAAACAACAACAATAACAACAACAACAACAACACAAAAAAAACAATACCCCTAAGTATGAAATGAATTTTGTCAAAGATTCTCTGACTGGCACACGATGAGTAAAAAAACCTTTCAACAATAACAAAATAAAAAGTCACAATTTATTAACAGTCACAGTGTGGACATGGCCTAAAACAGGGCTGTGAAACTCATTTTCACTGAGGGCCGTGTCATCATAATGGTTGCTCTCAAAGGGCCAGATGTAACTGTAAGTTCAGTATATAATTTATCTAAAAGTGACTATATTTAGTGTAAAACAACTACTGCTTCAAAATGCACTCTCTGACTTTACAGTGAGGGAAACTTCTTCAGACACAATAAAGCTAGCTTTCACTGCTGCCTTGTTTTTGGTTGTGGCTTTCTTGAACTCATCCTGCTGCGATTGCAGTTTGCTTTTTAATATTGCTCTGTTTGTTGTTTTTTTGAAGGCTCACTTTGGTGTACTTAGCTCTGTGTTTGGTGTCAAAACGCCAACATCCATTGTACTCTTTGACCACCTCCACAGCCCCATAACACAAAAGACGGACCGTTTTTTCTCTTTGAAGCACAAACATACATCGGTCTTCTCATCTTTCTTGAAACAGCCTTCACTCTGCATCAAATTTTCTCTCTAGCAGCTGCTGCTGAGAAATGTTTGTTTCTGTTATAACATCTCACCATCTGATACTGAGCTGCAGCAGGAAGAAGCTAAGCTTGGCATCTTTTCCCGGATTAATATTTTTTTTTGAGGTCAGGGGATTTCTTCAGAATTCGTTTTCTTTGGAGACCTCAGTTTGTTATAAACATCTGAGGAAGCCTGGTCTCACCAGAGGTACGGACAGTTTTGGATGTGATATCACATCAGAAAGGCTTCCTGCTGTCTGGATCTCCATCCTCTCTCCCTGGCTCTCAGACGCTCTCTAAGGTGGGTCTGTATTCACATCCACACTCTGCAGAACAAAGCCGTGTGACTTTAGATTGATTTTAAGAGTCTGGGAGTCATTAGAGTCCGCTCTGTGGACTTCTCCCCTTGTTTTGTCCCGTGGTCCTCATTGCTAATTCAGCTCAGCCAGAGCAGATGAAACACAAGTTGCACTTGGGATCTAATTTTGGAGACTTGGGGCTCAGATTGGTATTAAATGAAAGAAGTTTAATGCCCCTCTTTCTTTTTGCTCTAACCAGACTGAATTAAAGAAGGAGGCTCAGCTTTGATTCAACAGTGACGCAATTCCAGAAGTTAAACCTGTGTTCTTTGCAGTGACCAGCAGGGGGAGACGCCACTGGTTGGAGAAACACTGACTGCATGAGGAAAACTTCCTTAAAAAGACGAGAACACATGATTGGATGACTCCAGAAGGGTATGGGGAGAAGAGCTGGTTGATGACACAGGCCCATAGAGATTGAACGCACCGATTCACAGATTCTGGCTGCACAACACATTTATGCTAGCTTCAGTCTCGTCTTTTTCCCATCATGTTTTTTTTTTACAGTAAAGTCTTTCCTCTCTTTTCAGAAAACTTCACTTCCTGCCCTGATGTGTTGCCTTTCTTTGCCAGTCTTTTTTTCCTGTTGAGATTTTTTTTTATTACTCTGTAAAAAGTTTCCCTGTAACAAAAAAAGGTAAACCGCTGGAAGCAAGGTGGCCAGAAATGTCCTATTATGTTCCAGTGAATGTACTGCAATTGATCCTCACAGTATAATACTGTATACAGTATATGAATCTGTAATCACACCGAAACAGTGACAACCCTGCTGTCAGTGTTTTACCCTTATTTTACAGAAAAATGATTTTTGTTGTAATGGTGTTCTGTAACCGTGTCAAAAGAGAAAACAGTGGATATGAGACCCTGCTGTACATTGAAAGGTTGTGCTAGGGGCACAGGCTGTCTGTGCTCCGCAGCAGTAACTGCCTGTATGTCCTAAAACCTACCCATCAACACATATCCTTAATTGACATAACAAATTGAACACACTTTAAAAATCATTCAGTATCTAGGCCTGTGCCATGTGAAGCATCCACAGCTGGTCTGTGCCACATAGAGCGTGGACATGCTGTCCATGCCACATAGAGCTCAGACAGCCTGTCCATACCACATAGAGCTCAGACTACCTGTCCATGCCACATAAAGCTCAGACAGCCTGTCCATGCCACATAGAGCTCAGACAGCCTGTCCACGCCACATAGAGCTCAGACAGCCTGTCCGGCCACATAGAGCTCAGACTACCTGTCCATGCCACATAAAGCTCAGACAGCCTGTCCATGCCACATAGAGCTCAGAAAGCCTGTCCATATCACATAGAGCTCAGACAGCCTGTCCATGCCACATAGAGCTCAGACAGTCTGTTTGTGCCACTTAGACCTCAGACTACCTGTCCATGCCACATAGAGCTCAGACAGCCTGTCCATGCCACATAGAGCTCAGACAGCCTGTCCGTCCACATGGAGCTCAGACAGCCTGCCCATGCCACATGGAGCTCAGACAGCCTGTCCGTCCACATGGAGCTCAGACAGCCTGTCTGTGCTACATAGAGCTCAGACAGCCTGTCTGTGCCACATAGAGCTCAGACAGCCTGTCCATACCACATAGACCTCAGACTACCTGTCCATGCCACATAGAGCTCAGACAGCCTGTTCGTGCCACATAGACCTCAGACAGCCTGTCCATGCCACATAGAGCTCAGACAGCCTGTCCATGCCACATAGAGCTCAGACTACCTGTCCATGCCACATAGAGCTCAGACAGCCTGTCTGTGCCACATAGAGCTCAGACAGCCTGTCTGTGCCCCATAGAGCTCAGACAGCCTGTCCACACTACATAGACCTCAGACAGCCTGTCCATGCCACATAGAGCTCAGACAGTCTGTTTGTGCCACTTAGACCTCAGACTACCTGTCCATGCCACATAAAGCTCAGACAGCCTGTCCATGCCACATAGAGCTCAGACAGCCTGTCCACGCCACATAGAGCTCAGACAGCCTGTCCGGCCACATAGAGCTCAGACTACCTGTCCATGCCACATAAAGCTCAGACAGCCTGTCCATGCCACATAGAGCTCAGAAAGCCTGTCCATATCACATAGAGCTCAGACAGCCTGTCCATGCCACATAGAGCTCAGACAGTCTGTTTGTGCCACTTAGACCTCAGACTACCTGTCCATGCCACATAGAGCTCAGACAGCCTGTCCATGCCACATAGAGCTCAGACAGCCTGTCCGTCCACATGGAGCTCAGACAGCCTGCCCATGCCACATGGAGCTCAGACAGCCTGTCCGTCCACATGGAGCTCAGACAGCCTGTCTGTGCTACATAGAGCTCAGACAGCCTGTCTGTGCCACATAGAGCTCAGACAGCCTGTCCATACCACATAGACCTCAGACTACCTGTCCATGCCACATAGAGCTCAGACAGCCTGTTCGTGCCACATAGAGCTCAGACAGCCTGTCCATGCCACAAAGAGCTCAGACAGCATGTCCATGCCACATAAAGCTCAGACAGCCTGTCCATGCCACATAGAGCTCAGACAGCCTGTCCACGCCACATAGAGCTCAGACAGCCTGTCCATGCCACATCGAGCTCAGACAGCCTGTCCATGCCACATAGAGCTCAGACAGCCTGTCTGTGCCACATAGAGCTCAGACAGCCTGTCCATACCACATAGACCTCAGACTACGTGTCCATGCCACATAGAGCTCAGAAAGCCTGT
>NW_027437188.1:147500-270000 GCF_033239565.1 Halichoeres trimaculatus
AGATGGTAACGTCGTCATCATCATCATCATCATCATCTCGGCTGCCTCGACAGCAGCAGATGCTCTTGACTTTTCCTGCTCTGGCTCATCCTGACAATGCAGAACCAGGAGGTTTTTAGGAGTTTGGTGCTCGTTTGTGTACAGCTTAGGAAAAAAAAGCAAAGCAACAGGGGAAGAGTTTTCCTGATATTATTTTCAATCATCATGTATGCTGTCAGATTAATACAATCCGGGGTAAAGCAGCTGGTGTTGGATCATTTATAATGGAACAACTTTTGAAAATCGAATGTTGAGAAATAAATCTGAAGTCACGGTCAGAGACTTGAGGTCGTCAGGTTTAAACTTTGCAGTTTAACAGTTTGATACAGATACAAACATTTTCTGCTGATTTAAAGTTTAAATATCAGAAATCAAGATATCAGGCTGAGATCAAACCATCAGGAGCAGCAGAGATGAGGATCTGAGCCGTGGTATCAGTCATGCTGAACGCTGTGCTTTTCTTATTGTCACATTAAGTCTGCTGCAGTGATTCTGCACAAACTCAGACCTGATAAGATTAAAAGAAAAGCTTTTCTTTAACAGGAGGTATTGTTTTGGTTTTGTCGCTCGTGTGAGTGTTTTTGCACATTGCAGATTATCGTCATCCAAAGATGTTCTGCCTATCAGCAGCCTGAATCGTGACTGGAGATAAAACACAAACAACTTGAATCTTAAAGACGCAGTTGAGGAGAGGACGGTTGCGCTCTGAGTAATGTGCGACTAATTCCAAGTTGTGAACACTTTTTCGACTGATGCAGAAATTCATCAACTTCTGCAGAGATGAGACACAGATCGACGCAGACAGCCAGACCCTCTGCTTTCACGCACCACCAAATTACTCGATGGACTCAAATTCAGGGAAACAACCTCTGAATGACACCTGTTCTATTAGTGGGACTTTGTTCAGTAATTGAGCTCTTGGTGGGTAGTTAAATTGGTTTAATCAGGCGTGCTGGGACGTGAGGGAAGCAGAAGCTTGCCAGACTAACCGAGCCTGTAATGACCTTTGTTGTTGTGGTGGTGGTGGGGATGTTGTTGGCTCCCTGTGGGCCGGGGCAGGGGGGGGTGGGGACAGGAGGAGGCTACTTACTGAGGGAATTCAGGGTTGTAGAGAGTGGGCTGCAGGATGCCGGCAGGAAACACTGCAACAGAGATGAAGAAGAAATGTGAGGCAGGAAGAAATAGAGCATCGTTAAAAACCCCAGTCTGATCTCAGAGAGAGAAGGAGAGGTCTGAACACATTCAGCACTGAAACACTCTCTGCTGGAGGGAAAAAGAAGGTGAGATAACTGGAAAACACACCTGAATAGCTGCATGAGTACAGATCCTGATGTACAATACAAACAGTCACACACATATACAAGCATGGAGCTAACCGTCTGTCTCTTTCTGCCCTGAAAGTGAGACAGAAGCCTGAAGCAGCTCCTTAACGCCGGCACAACCTGCCTCATGGCTGCTCGTTCAGCAGCTGTTGTTCTTACCTCTCTTATAGAGCTCCAGAGGGAAGCTCAGCTGCTGTAAAACACACTCAAATGAACACTTCTGTCTTTATAAGACCTGAAAAAGGCAACAGGGCCATCAGGAGTAAGATTCATTCTGTCTTTATAGTTATTGTTAAAGCCTGTAACGGCTGCCAAAGACTCCAAAGTGTCTTAAAATTAAACTTTCTGCAGGAGATTCTCAGAGAGTGAAGCAGAGGGATGACAGTAAAGTGAAGCACGTGTAATTTACTTTTACATCGTGTTTTCACAGACCGTATATCATAACTGATGCCATAGGTGTTCACTAACTGTGAAGCCAAGCGACCTAGAGCTCCCCCTGCTGACTTGCTGCATTATAGGTCACAGCGCTCCATTTGGAACCCATTTTAAACACATCAATTCTGTCATTGTCATCCATTTTCAGGCTGATTCCCTCTTAAAGAACATTTTGGGGGTTGCTCCTGTATTTATTTTGTTTTTCTAACTCATTGAATACTCAGCATCATGTGCTGTACATTATTTCATTCAGGAGACCCTTACCCTTCTGCCTCATTTAAAGGGCCAGTTTTACTGTAGCTCTGTCTGATAAAAGAGGAAAATTCTAGATTAAAAAAAAACAGCTTAAGATGTAGGGGTTTTATTTTCCTGTGAACTCAGACAAAACAACAGGAAGTTTTTTATTTATTCATTTATTTGTTTGTTTATTTTTTAAGAAATGAAGGATTGGTTTTAATTGGAATGCCTCACCCCCTCCTTGTCCAGAGTTTCACACACACTGTGGTAAAGATGCGACTTTTAACCAGGTGTGTGTTTGTTTTGGAATAAACTTTCTCTGTTCAGGACAACTTTTTACCAAATACAATGCAACGAGGCAAGGTTTGTATCAGTACAGTTATGTAGTGCTGCTGCATGAAGCATGACAACAAGCAAACATTGTAAGTTTGTACCGTCTGTCAGTAGCTGGCTATATGTATCGCTATCAGCAGCCCAGTGCTCTGATGTATCTGTAGGCTAACGTGACAACACGCTAACACTGTCAGTTTGTATGTAGTTTAGTAGCTGTCTATATTTAGCTCAGCTGGCAGCCCGGTGCTCTGAGACATGTCTGTAATGTGTAACGTTAGTGAATCCTGGTCATGTCCTGTCAGTCATCAGGTTTTCTGCCAGAACCAGTTTCACCAGAAGGAAATCCTGGAGCATGTGGTCCCGAAGTACGGAGAGGCAATCCCAATAAAAACGATGAACTGGATAACTCTCTGGGTTTTTAATTTGTCAAAATGACTGGAAACGTTCAGTTTTTTATATCATTGCTAAAAACTCTGTCAAAGACACGGAACAACTGGCTCAGTCAGCTGAGCGTGGAGGAACGGGGCGGCGCCTGTTTCTCTGAACAAATCTGTCCCTGCCTTCTAGTCTCTCAAAGTCCAGACCTGAAACAAAGGAAGCCAAGGAGACTAAGGCACGCCCTCACTGGGTGATGTTAATAAGATTTTAAAAAAGAGATGAAGCATAGAAATGAGCGCTGTGCGGTGGAGTCCTCTTACATCAGGGCTAAGTGAGATAAAGAGTGGTTTTGGGTTAAATAACGTGACCCAGGAGCCCGAGCCGCTGGTCGCCTGACTCTCTGTCCTCTAGCATCAGCTCCAGAGCTCCATCGATTTTTCCATGAGGGATTTAATCCAGCAGGCTGGGTGAGGACAAGCGGGGAGGAGGGGGAGATTTGTTAAAAAGTGGAGAAGGCACCTGCACAGTTTTCCTCCAGGGGGGTGTTCAGTGTGTGAGGAGGAGGAGGAAGCAGAAAGAGCGATGACAGAGAATATGATATGAGGATGTTTGGACGCTTTATCTCTGAGCGTCCGTCGTGTTGGGCTCGTTGTAAACACGGTGTAATTGTGTGTAACTAATGCAGAGTCCAGGTCGCAGTGCAGAATGACAATGGGGGAAGATTAAGTGTGTGTTTGGAGATGACAGCAGAATATCAGTGTGTGTGATGAGTCACGCTCTTACCCATTTGGTTCTTGTTAGGGAGGTAGTAGGCATTAAGAGCCTGAGGGGGGAGCAGCCACCTGAGGAGAGGAACAGAAGACAAACAGTGTTTTAATAACGGGACTCCTCACACACACACACACACACACACACACACACACACACACACACACACACACACGCACACATGCACACACTCTACCTACTCCAAACACACCCTAATCCTGAGCAGAATCCCAAACACCCCTGCTATCTCTCCCTAACACCCCCCAGTGAGAAGCGTTCAGTGTGTGTGGTCTCACAGCTAAAAAAGTTCCCTTCTGCATATAAAACTGCAGACAGTTCCTTTACGGTAATCCACTCAGAGCTGCACCAATCGATTGGCACGAAATCCCCTCAAATGAGTGACTGAAAGAGCGAGATGCCCTTGTTGTTCTTGGAGAGAAAGAGTGATGGAGAGGAGGAGACGGAGGAGGAGGAGTTCTTTCTTTCTTACAGAGATGAGACGGAGTGAGTGATGAGATGTTCACTTTCTGCCGATAAAGGAGGAGTGTGTGTGACTCCACTCTTCAGGGCGCCGTGTGTGTGTGTGTGTGTGTGTGTGTGTGTGTGTGTGTGTGTGTGTGTGTGTGTGTGTGTGTGTGTGTGTGTGTGTGTGTGTGTGTGTGTGTGTGTGTGTGTGTGTGTGTGTGTGTGTGTGTGTGTGTGGGCTAATGATACAGCTGTTTGGGCATCTTTGAATGCTAATGTGATGTAATGTGCAGCAGCAGAGAGGCTGTCCATCCCAACATGCATGTCACAGAATGAGAGGCATGTCCCAGGGCTCTGTTGCAGCCTGCCTGCTGCAGCCCGCCTGCTGCAGCCTGCCTGCTGCAGCCCGCCTGCTGCAGCCTGCCTGCTGCAGCCCGCCTGCTGCAGCCCGCCTGCTGCAGCCCGCCAGCTGCAGCCCGCCAGCTGCAGCCTGCCTGCTGCAGCCTGCCTGCTGCAGATAAGTTAACCAAATGGATTTCCACAAGCTGTGCGCACTGATTCCCTATCTGTTAGTACAATTCAGCGGCTAATCCACAAATATGACAAACAGGAAGGGATTCATGGACACATGTTGGGCATGTCAAACATTCAGGAGACACAGACGCTCAGAGCAGGTCTGGCCGGCCGCAGCAGCTGGAGCTGGCACACAGTAACCTTCTTTAACAGCTCTGTGCCGCCTGTCAGCGAGCTGAGCAGAGAGCTGGCACTCACGTGGTTTTGTCCACTTCTTTGTGGATCTTCTTCACCGATTCCTTGATGTTGAACTTGATGCTGTTCAGGATGTTCTTGAAATACGTCTTTTCGTCGACATCAAACTGCAAAACATGGACATTCAGCGTTTATGAGAGGGACAGGATAAAGGGATTGCACGGCTCTCAACCTGAAAAACCTGCTCAGATCAGACACAGAGCATGCTAAAGGTTCAGTCCACTCCAAACCATGCAGCACAGCAAACAGCATCTCTGAGCTCTGGGGCTGTTGGACACATGATGCCTTCACTTTTGAGGAAACTATCCCCAATGTAAACTTCAACCACAGCGGTGACTGCGCCATGATATTTAGGCGATGTGATGCCCAAACCTTCATGTGAGCATGTTAACTATACAGCATGGCCTCCACTTAATGAGCTGGTATGTAACCATGGCGAACACAGCTTTGAGGAATGGTTATAATCAGGGTTGGAGTGGTCAGGTGGATACACTCAGAGACACATCCCACAGCCATGACACCACACAGGTCAGTGTTTCTGTGTAGGAACAGGTAAACTGTGTGTCGCATCTATCACGACTCAACTTCACACACAGTCAGGCCACGGCCCCTGTCCCCCTCCAAACTGAAAACACAGAGGGTCTTATATTTCATAAAACACATCTCATTAGACTCAATCTGAGCCACATACACCCGACAGAGACAGGGTTAAAAAGCAGGAGAATGCCTCCTAAATCAGGGGAGTTGGCAGGTCTATCTGACCTGGCTCGCTCGGCCAGACACAGGACAGGAGCTGCAGACTTAATATGAGTGAGTGCTGAGCAGTCTGTGGGTTCAAACTGGAGTTTTCAGGATGGGTCGGCCTACAGCCATTACATTAACCTCATTTTCAGGATGGAGCAAACAGACACCACTTCAACGTCAGAGATGGAAAAGACAAGAACAGACGTGAACATTATGTCTCAGAGCAAAACCTGCTCAAAAAATGAATTCAGTCAGGACCGCTTTGTCAAAAATAAACTTTATTAACTTGCACAAGTTTCATTTGGTGGTAAGGTTCTGTTCTGGGACTCCCTGCTCTTCCACGCGCTTGCGTGGAAAGCCTGAGGCAGGAAGAGCACACCTTCCTGCCCATCATGAGCCAGGGAAACAGGGAGCGCAGCAGCAAAATAAAAACCCAGACAGAGCAGAGCAAACATGAATAAAATAACAGGAGGAGCTGGGGTGGAGGTGGGTTGTGAAGTGCCAGCAGAGGAAGCAGGAAGTAGGTTTGACAGGAGCAGCTTAAATAGCCCGCTCTAACAGCAGTTTTCCAATAGGAGGTGGACACGGGAGTCAGCCGAGCCATCAGCTGATCTGCACTGATGACGACAGCTATGTTGTTAGAGCTTGACGTCGTGACCTGCCTGAACTGTACCTTATTACATTTATGAAGGAGAAATTCAGTCACTAATCAATTTTTTCAGGAAATTAACTAGTAACTATAACTAATAACTTTTCTAGTAATTTGCCCAACGCTGTTTATCATAAGACATAAACACATGCTCGTGCAGCTCACCACGTCTGTGTTCAATGGGCAGAGTGAAGTGAGCTCCAGAATACAGAATAGAGGCCAGTTGTCTATTTTCAGTGATGTCTTTTTAGAATTCTTCTTTGGACATTGATATTTATTTGTATTTTTTTACACACATTTTTATCAGGGATTGGAGAATACTGGTGTCAGTATCAGGTATCAGGCTGATACCAGCCTTTTTTCAAGGTATCCGTACTCATAAAGGCTGCCAATACCGAGGTTTGACACCACGGCAAATATGTGTCAGGTCCTGGTCAGACAATATGAATGAACCAGGGAGAGTTAACAGTTAAACTGTTTTATTTTCACTTCAGTTTTCAGTCGATTGCCTGTTAAGGACAGAAACAGTCTGAATCAGATCGTTAAAGTCTGCTCCAGGATCACTGGAGTCCAGCTGATGGACTCAAGCTCCCTCTAGAAGAGACGTGTGGTCCAGAAAGCCAGAGGAATAACTGATCAGCCTGACTACATCCTTGCATCAGACTTTTCTCTTATGCCCTATGGGAGGCGCTATGCACTCCAGAGAAAAACAAACAGATACTCTCATTCATTCATCCCTTCAGCGATCAGGCTGCTAAATGCTGAGCACCAAACTGAACTCCCGGGGTTGATGCTGACGTGGAGTGTTACTGTGCGTCTTGTCATTGTCACTGTATTAATTATTCATTATTTATTCATTGTATGTCTTACTGTGGCACTGACAGGTGAAAGTGAAGATTGAATGTGAACGTGATCACGGATGGTCATATTAGGCTGTGTATGCTTCCATTGGTTAGTTGTGTTTTAGATGATGTACTCAACAAGGCAGAGGTAACTGCAAACTGAATTGCCCTTCAGGGATTAATACAGTTGTCTGAATCTGAATCTGAATCTGAAACATATCACTTCAACTCCAGCAGTAGTTACTTTTATTGTGCACTTTTTAAAAAGAAATGATCAAAACAAATTTTAAACTCAGGGAGAGAGAGAGCGGTTTGTCTTTATCTTGGACTTCATGTCAGAATGTCTGTGCTGTCTTTGTTCATTACGATTGTTACAGCAACACAGTCCCTGTCAGGTTGTGGCATGGCCATCGAGCTGGTAAGGAGGGGGCAGGCCTTCCTGCCTGGAACAGCCAATGACAGGGAAGCCCCGGCTTGATGAGCAGAGCCTTGCAGGTGTGCAGGCAGAAGACATGTTTTAGGTGGTGAGGAGTGCTGCAGAGACTGTTTCGCCTTCCCCATTCTGTTATCTTTAAAGCTGCTGAGAGGAGAATCTGTTTTGATTGCACTCCCTCGCCACCTTGTGGCCCGGAGTTTGCATAGTGTCTTATGACACCTTAGCAAGGTGTGTGGAGTGTTCTTTTTGGAATTAAATGGAGATCGATTGGGTCAAATTATGTCAAAGCAACCTCACTCTTCATTTTATTGATAGACTCTCAAGTTTGAACAGACCACTGCAGAATAACTGCTGCACGTGGGTTGGAGGCAACGTTAGCACAAACAGATTAGCACCTGTGTTAGCCTTTAGCTTGTGCTCTATCTCTCTCCTGTTTCTCTTTCTTCTGCTCTTCTGTCCTTTTTCTGTCTGACAGTAAGGCTCCAGTGTCCACCATCACTACTAAATTAATCACAGAAATCATTTTCAGCAGAGAAAAACACAGATCTCTCTTATCTCTGATAAACCTTATCAGCCAGCGTGGTGTTGTCATAGAGACCTAGACATGCCGTCAATCAATCTGGTCCTGGTCGACCAGCACTGAAAGCTAAGAGGTGAGAATTCAAAGTAACATGTAACCAGCAATATTTGTGCTGATAATCTCATTTTAAAGTGTGGCTTAGGATCAGGAATATATCTATAAGGGAGACTTTTTCAGGATCACTTTCAAACTCCTCACAGCCCCTTTAAGATCAGTTATGGTCATGTTTCATGTATATTAAAAATGGTGGACTGTCGTCTGACAGGAGAGTGTATTCACCAGAACTGATGGAGCGTGCTGGCCGGGGGATTGACGCCAGGTCAGGCCGGGGGAAGACTGCACAGGTAGGGTCTGTCCCCTCCATCTTAGCTGGTAGCCACAATGATATCGCCACGGGCAGCAGATGCCTGTCTTCAAAAACCCAGGGTGTGTTTGCCGTGACAATGATCTGTCACTGTGAGTTTACATTTTATGTCTCAAAAAGTTCTAGTATGGGTGCTCAGTATCGGTGAGAGGGGGTACCCGTACTGGTCTGAAAAAAAGTGATATCAAACATCCCTAATTTTTACCTTTGGACTTGATGTCCAGGTGTACCAGCGTAATGCTGTTAGCAGTTGCACAATGAAAATAAAACCTCTTTTGTCTGTCAGGAGGAAGGAGGAGGAGGAGCTGCTGAGGTCTCTTTTACACATTTAGACGTGAAACAAGAGCAAACTGCACAAAGCTGCTGAACCTCTCAGGCTCTCCTCTGCTTGTCTACGATCTGTGCTGTATGTTTGTGGATTATCCTGTGAGATGGAACGGATAATCGCAGGAAATGATGAGCACTTCATGGAGCTACTATCAGCTGTAACCTGTTTGTAGAGACTGGTAGTGTTTCAAACCCAAACCATGCTTCAGCGTTTTCACAGACCGTAGCCACCAGTCTGTTCAGAGAGTTTGGGAAGTGCCCCTGCAGCCAACGACTGAGTTATAGCTGCAACATAATCTTTAAGAGCAAATCTTTTAATTAAAGCACATCAGCCCATCGAGCTTAACGTCTCTTTCTGCCACCAACACAAACAGATCTTTAATTACAGTGTTTGAGCATGGAGCAGAAATGACTAGAAAAGAGGACAACACCTTTTTGTTCATGACTCAACCTGTTTTAATCCACAGGCAGCTGTTACAAGTCGCTACTCTGTCACATCCAGAGCTCAGCATGGTTAGCGTATTTCCACCTTTGATGAAGACTTTCTTTCTGTTATTATCTTAAATGAGTCAGAGTTTAAAAAAAAAAGCCCCAGAACAATAAAAGCGAAACCAAATCCAGTTTTCCATCCAGGCGTCTGGAGAGCAATCTGCCTGCTGTAGAAAAAGATCAGAGATCTGTTTCAGTAATGTGGAGATGTAAATATTTAACCTGAGCCTATCATCGGTGAAATAACAACATTAAGTGGCTTTACTTTAATTTGGAGCATTAGCGCTGACAGATTTCATCCTCTGCTCTGGTTCACCCTGAGCCTGCAGGCTGCATTCAAACCGTTCTGAAGTCTTTAGCAGCACTTTATTACAGATAATTACAAAGCCTCTACAGCAAGTTAGACTTTCAACATCAACATCCATCTGACACACACACCACACACACACACACACACACACACCACACACACACACACACACACACACACACACACACACACACACATACACATACACACACACACATACACACACACACACACACACACACACACACACACACACACACACATACACATACACACACATACACACACACACATACACACACATACACACACACACACACACACACACACACACACACACACACACACATACACATACACATACACACACATACACACACACACATACACACACACACACACACACACACACACACACATACACATACACATACACATACACACACATACACACACACACATACACACACACACACACACACACACACACATACACATACACACACACACATACACATACACACACATACACACACACACATACACACACACACACACACACACACACACACACACACACACACACACATACACATACACACACATACACACACACACATACACATACACATACACACACACACACACACACACACGCACACACACACACACACACACACACACACACACTCACAATAACCTCAGTCTGTGTTTTATCTGAGTGTGAAGTGAGACAGAGCCAGATGTGCCGTTTGTCCTGTTGGGACTTTAATGTGAATTCCTGCAGATGGGTGAGTATTTCTTTAGTTTGAGGCAGATGCTGACTTAAAGTTTGTGTTGTTTAACATCCAAAAGGATTTAGGTGACTGAACCTCAACTGACTGAACAGAGGGACTAAAGTTCAAATGTTCAAATCCTCAAAGCCCTGCTTAAAGATGAGATGATGAAGCCCTTCCTGCACGCCCTAAGGTTCACAAACGGTCTCTGATTCTGCTGTTGAAGGTGGAGGAAAATATTCCAGTGTTCACATCACACAACAGAAAATACGACCTGTTTGTTAAAATAGCGACCAACAAGTCATCAGCAACTCCCTATGACAGAAATCAGACCACAAAGAAAGGAGAAATGTGACCATCAGTGACAGCTGTAAACTCAATCAATCAACAAATTAGACTGTTATAACTTATTATAGAGAGAATTCTAACCTGCAGGTTATTTATCACTTATTAAAGAGTCTTTGAAGAGACAGACACTCACTAAACACAGACTGTCTGATCATACACTGGCTGTTTAAACTGGTTGGTACAGAAATCAGTGGTTAGAGAGATCTTTGAGAGTCTGGAGGCTTCATAACACAGGACAGGTAGAAACTGAGATCATTTCCTCATCACCTGTCCAAATCAGACAAATGTTAGAAACAGATTTTTAACAAGAGTTACACATTTATGCCATGCATTTCTAAATCTGCCCAAAGAGAAACAGAGGTGAAGAGAGTTTGGTTTAGCGTTTACTACTTGTTCAGCTTTGGTCGCGTGCGTTGATGTACAAAGCGAGAACAAACAGGTAAAGGAGGGTTAGGAGGGTTTAACTACCAGAAGAGGTGAGGTTGAGGTGTGGTCCCGCTCCTGGAACTCTGCTAGAAGCTTCACTTAATGTTGTTTCTCTTTTTGCTTTTAACCCCTTTTAATTGCACTACCTCGCCACCTTCTGGCCGGAGACTCACTCACACTGTTGTAAGTGACTTTTAGCAAGGTGTGTGTTTGTTTTGGAATAAATTGGAGATCAGATTGAAACCAATTGTCTTTTTTTACTGGATACAAGGCGCCAAGGTGAGGAATTTATCAGTTTAGTTATTAAGTGCTATGGTTTGAAATATGACATTGAACTAATGTTGTAGCAGCTGGCTATATGTAGCGCTCTCGTCACCCTGGTACTCCAACGTTTCTGTAGGCTAACGTGACAACACGCTAGCACTGTCAGTTTGTATGTAGTTTAGTAGCTGTCTATATTTAGCTCAGCTGGCAGCCCGGTGCTCTGAGACATGTCTGTAATGTGTAACGTTAGTGAATCCTGGTCATGTCCTGCCAGTCATCTACCAAGCAGAGCTAACGTAACCTCACTCTTCATTTTATTGATAGACTCTCAAGTTTGAACAGACCACTGCAGAATAACTGCTGCACGTGGGTTGGAGTCAACATTAGCGCTAACAGATTAGCCCCTGTGTTAGCCTTTAGCTTGTGCTCTATCTCTCTCCTGTTTCTCTTTCTTCTGCTCTTCTGTCCTTTTCTGTCTGACAGTTAGGCTCCAGTGTCCACCATCACTACTAAATAAATCACAGAAATCATTTTCAGCAGAGAAAAACACAGATCTCTCTTCTCTCTACTAAACTCTGTCAGCTGGTGTGGTGTTGTCATAGAGACCTAGATGTGCCGTAAATCAGTCCAGAGTTGTTCAACCTGACCTGGAAGCTACAAAGAAGCTATGAAGTAGGAACTAGGAATAGCCTCTATTGGTGCTGATAATCTCATTTTACAGTGTGGATCGGGATCAGGCAGATATGTGGAAGGGAGACTTTTGCAAGATCACTGAGAAATTCCTCACAGAGACTTTAACGCTGTGCTGTAAACTCTCTGACAAAGTGAGAGGCAGTTCCTGATCCACGTGGAAACAACCACAAATAAAAATGAACCATCCGTGCACACAGCTGTCCCCAGATGTGCTGCTCATCCATCAGTGAAGTCTGGATGTTGTATTTGTGACAGCTGGACTGGTTCTCCTCGTACCTCCTGCCTGTGCTGACTTATCTGAAGTGTATTATTGACTTGAACAGTCTCATCAGAGCGCCTGTGCTCCATTTGCTCCTGTGCATGATACGTTTTCTGCTTCGTCTTCGCACAATGAACCAAAATGAAAATCATTTGAGGAACAGAGAGGCAGAGGAAGGGATGCTGGGAAACAAATGTGGTGGAGTAAAAAAGGAGTGCTGGTATTTGGTGAGGATGACTGGAAGCTGGTGACTCACCCCGTATTCATTATCGATGAGCTCAGGTTTGAGCAGGAAGTCTGGGTATCCTGTCATCACCATCATGTGCTTTAACTAGGACAGAGGGAGAGGAAGAGAGTGATGAAGAGGAGAGAACACAGGTCCAGCATGGCCTCACATCCATGCACAGAGACTAACAGTCCCCCATACACACTGGTTTCTGGACACAGACCGCAAACACACACTCACATCAACTAATCAAACAAACCCAGTGTAATAGGATTACAGGAAGCTCTTTATATGCAGCATGGCCCTCTAAAAGGATTATAACTTCAGATTGTAAAAGTATTAGAGGGGATATCTTGCAGCGCAGACCCTAAATCAGCACCACAGAGAGATCTGGATTAGGCAATCCGCACTTCTCAATGTCAAGCCCTTGATGTATTCTATCACACACTTCCATCTAACCAAGCAATCAATCAAACCCCCGGAAAGAAAGAAAGGAGTTTGCAAAGAAATAATTAAATCCTCTGCAAACACTAATCGGATCTGGCAGCGGCTCGTGTTTGAGATGCAGGAGCTGAGTGAGGCTCTGAACCTTGGCTCGGGCAGCCTCCTTGGTGGCCTCGTCCATCCAGTCCAGCTCCT
Source organism: Halichoeres trimaculatus (assembly GCF_033239565.1). Lineage (NCBI taxonomy): Eukaryota > Metazoa > Chordata > Actinopteri > Labriformes > Labridae > Halichoeres > Halichoeres trimaculatus. The sequence continues at coordinate 160,618 of NW_027437188.1, forward strand.
GCAGCCGGAGGTCCAAGGAGTGCTTTATGTCCTCCACCAGCTCCTGTACCTGAGGGGGATTCACAGCACACTGTCAGGAGTTTGAGCAGATGTCCATGGAACATGAGTCTGGTTCTGATCCAGGTTTCTGTCTGTTAGAGGAAGTTTGTCCTCTGCCCTGTCACTAACTGCTGCAGAGGTTTCTCCTCGTCCTGGGTCCAGTCTGACACTGAGTCCAGGATCTGATCCTGTCTTTGTGCCAGGTAGTCTAGGCTAGCTGTGTTTGTAAAGTATGATAATAAAAAGGCATTAATAGGCAACATTCATATTTACTGATAACATGACTCAAGATTCATATTCAAAACCAGCGGGTCACGACAGAGGCAGCTCCCACAATGCACTTCACAACGTCGAAACAAAGAATGTTTTTTTTGTTGTTGTCCTATTTCTGGTAAGAAAAAGTCTTGAAAGACTTCATTAAGCTAGATTCACTTAACAAACACAGTGAAATGTCCTTTTTCAAGATGTTACAAGCCAAATGAGGCCTTGATAGTTTGTGCACTGCAAAAAATGAAATCTTATCAAGTCTTTTGTCAGTAGAAAATGACTTAAAGACATAATATGAGCCACATTCACCTGACCAGTCCAGAAAAAATGTCTGATTTCAAGTTATCTAAAGACAAAATGAGGTCTGAATTATTTGTTACAAGTTAAAAAAAAAATCTGCCAATGGAGTAAGAAAAATGTTTGTTCCTTTTATGTTAAGACATTATTTTAGTTTCAAGCAATTTTTCTGAGCAAATGTTTCTTTGTTCCATTGGCAGAGTTTTGCCAATGGAACTAGAGTTCAGTTTTTTACATTTCAAATAGTTGTTACACTACAAAAAACTGAAATCTTGTCAAGTGTTACTTTCTTGTTTCAGGTTAAAAAAAAATTGTCTTTTTAGACTTAATATGAGCCACATTCACCTAACCAGTCCAAAAAGTGTCTGATCTCAAGTTATTCAAAGACTAAAACGAGGTCTGAATTTCTTGTGACAAGTAAAAAAATATCTGCCAAGGAACAAGAGAAAAGTTTTTCGCATCAAGTAATTAATCTGACCTTAAAAAACTTGACGAACACATTTGTTTCTACCTCACTGGCAGATTTATTGTACTTGTCACAAACAATTCAAAGCTCATTGATTTTAAGCCCTGTTTACATTTCAACGTTTCACCCCAAATCCCTGAAACTCAGTGAAAACATCTGTGGCTTCTGGTAGATCTGCTCTGAAGTAGAGTTGGGCCGATCATCTGGTGTGTTGGTGACAGCTCAGAGCAGAAGTGGAGCAACAGATGCTCATTGTGTTGAAGACAGTCACAGATTCAGCAGATTGAGCAGAACAAGCTCAGCACGGTAGATCACCACGGTCATAACAACGGGACTGTTGGACTGTTGGATGACGTCAGTGTTTCCTCTGAAAATGCTGGCTTACTGTTTTCATGGCAACGGTGGCTTCAGCGTCTCAGAAAAATCCACTCTGGAGACTTTTTCTAAGAGTTTGTGTTTCAGGTCGGCTAAAACGCTGTTTCTATCTAAACGAGAGGCCGAAACGCAGCAATACTTTTGTGTTTCATCCTGACAAGGTTGGTGAGGCTTTGGTTTATAAACTCTTTTACTAACCTGGATATTTCTCTAAAATGAAACAATATTTAGTCGCCTTTAGCAGGTGATGAAAGAGAGACTCAGATACTGTTTCCTCTTACTGTCCAAATCAACGCCCACCCCTGACCAGAGGCTGGAGGAAAACACACCGGCTGAGACCTTCATGGACCCGTTGTGTCTCTGTCTCTGTCTACGTGTTATAAGAAAGCTGGTGCGTCCCGCTCCGTCTGCTGTCTCTCAGCTTCACTTCCTGAGACTCATTAGTTCCTGCTCATGCTGAGGAAAGCAGCGTCAGCCAGTCAGTCAAGCCTTCATACGTGTTGATAATGAGCTCTCCAACCTGAGTGGGCACCCAGAGCAGGTCAGACTGAAGCCTCTGACTAATAGATGAGATGACCAGTGTGCTCCTACACCTGGAGTACGGGTACCACAGCACCTCTGATCCTGATGTCTGACAGAGAGACAGATTGAAGATTTTTCACACAGCTGAGTGAAATACTCTGTTCTGATTGGTCTGTATGTTACAGTGTACACACTCTGATGTGGAATGAAAACAGGCTGCGTTGGGTGAACTGTGCTCTGATTGATATGCTGAGAGAAGTCTGTAGAAGTCTGTTGGTTTATAAGATTTTATTATTACATCATTTGTTAAACTAATTAAATTGGTGTCGCATTGTTTACATAGGGAAAAAAACTAACAAAACAAACTGGGAGAGACATTGTTTGCAAGAAAAATATGAATGGCAAACAAACTCTCACTTACTGAGCAGTTTTCTAGTCTTTCCAGTGCCTCCGTAGAAGCGTTTTATGATTTACAGCTCCAAACAATCCCAATTTTTCTCTCCCTAACCCTAACCCTGGTGTTTTATAAGCCCTCATTTCAGCCTCTGTCAGAAACACTTCATTTTTGCTTCTGTCTCTTTAAGGCCAACAACCCCTTTCACTCTGATTGGCCAGCTCTCTGGAGGCTATAGGCAGTCCTTGTTGTTTGAGGCCTGAACCTCTAATGTGTCATGAATCAGTTAGACCAGATTCAGAGGTTTGAAAATCTGCACATGCACAGTCTGAACATCCAGCAGTGGGATTTTAAAACCATGTTTACTGTATGGGAGAGCAGAATACCCCTCTTTAAGGTGTGCACCCCAAGTACTTGGAGTAGTCACGGTTCCCTGTCACATGTCTCCACTCTCTCTCAGATTCTGTCTACTGTCCTGTCCTCTCCATGAAAGGCAAAAACAAAAACAAAAACATCACTGAACTGAGATGCTCCCTTCTTCTTGGGCAGAGTAACAGGTACAACAGTTTGTTACTGACCCTGAGAGTCCTCCTCCCATGGCCTAGACCTGCTCTAGTCTTCTCCAGGATGTGGAGCTGTGTCAGGATAAATGGACTGACCCATTTATTGGAAATAAAAGGTGAAGTTTAAGTTTCTCTCCTACCTGAGTGTTGAACAACACCACTGATGGAGAGTATCGCCCTCCTCATCCTCCTCTCAAAATGAAGCCTTGATCCTCAAATATCTCTGCTCCGACATTAATCACAGCAGCTCCACTAGCTCAGAGCATTTTTAAAATTTAAACTCACTATCAGATCAGAGTCTTCATCAGAACATTGAGAGCATGGGAAGTTAAATTTCAATTACGGTGTGCTTGATAGAAAGCAATTAGCCCTCAGAACTCGTGTAATACTTGCTTTATGCTCCGCAGTCCTGAGCTGTTGCAGAGATCTAAAAGTTTGCTCGAGAAGAAGAAGAAAGGCGGCTCAGTGTAAGATAAAGCGTGGAGGGTGGACCGTGAGAGTGTAAGAAGAAAATGATGAAAGGGAGATGATGGAGGGCTTAAAGAGAGAGCACAGGGTTAGGGAGGTTAGAAATCTCATTGGGAACCACATCCCCATGTCCGAGAGTGGACACAGAGCTGAGATAACAATACGTGTGAGGGAGGATTAAGGTGAAAGAGGAGGGGAGGCAGGGCCAGGGGTGGGGGATTAACAGGGACAGACCTGGGCTGAGAGCAAAATGGAAACAAAAAGCAGCCAGTGAGAGGTAGTTGTGATGGACATTGATTGAATTTCTAAACCCCACAGCAGGAATCAATCCAAATCATCTGCCCATGCCGGGAACTACACCTGGAGCCTCCAAACTGCTCCCAGAGAGGCAGGAGAGGACTGCAGTCCAGGAAAACAGGAATGAAGACACAAACAGGAAAATGTGATGTCAGATAAACTCAGCTCATAGTCACAGTGAGTCAGAAGACTTCTACCTGCTGCTGCCAGAGTCTGATGGGCTCACTAAAAGTGAAGCCTCACCCATCAAGCCTAACCTAAGCCTAAACTAAGCCTAACCTAAGCCTAAACTAAGCCTAACCTAAGCCTAAACTAAGCCTGACCTAAGCCTAAACTAAGCCTAACCTAAGCCTAACCCATCAAGCCTAACCTAAGCCTAAACTAAGCCTAAACTAAGCCTAACCTAAGCCTAAACTAAGCCTAACCCATCAAGCCTAAACTAAGCCTAACCTAAGCCTAAACTAAGCCTAACCTAAGCCTAAACTAAGCCTAACCTAAGCCTAAACTAAGCCTGACCTAAGCCTAAACTAAGCCTAACCTAAGCCTAAACTAAGCCTGACCTAAGCCTAAACTAAGCCTAACCTAAGCCTAACCCATCAAGCCTAACCTAAGCCTAAACTAAGCCTAAACTAAGCCTAACCTAAGCCTAAACTAAGCCTAACCCATCAAGCCTAACCTAAGCCTAAACTAAGCCTAACCCATCAAGCCTAACCTAAGCCTAAACTAAGCCTTACCCATCAAGCCTAAACTAAGCCTAACCTAAGCCTAACCCAAGCCTAACCTAAGCCTAAACTAAGCCTTACCCATCAAGCCTAAACTAAGCCTAACCTAAGCCTAAACTAAGCCTAAACTCTGCCTAAACTAAGCCTTACCCATCAAGCCTAAACTAAGCCTAACCTAAGCCTAAACTAAGCCTTACCTATCAAGCCTAAACTAAGCCTAAACTAAGCCTAACCTAAGCCTAACCTAAGCCTAAACTAAGCCTAACCTAAGCCCAAACTAAGCCTTACCTAAGCCTAAACGAAGCCTAAACTAAGCCTTACCTGAGCCTAACCTAAGCCTAAACTAAGCCTTACCCATCAAGCCTAAACTAAGCCTAAACTCAGCCTAACCTAAGCCTAACCTAAGCCTAACCTGAGCCTAACCTAAGCCTAACCCTATCCCAACAACACTCAGTGTGCTCAGAGACAGAAACACCAAAGATTAATGACATTTAGAAACAAAAAAAGCTCTAGATACAGTTTTAAAGCTTTAAAAAGCTCAATGAATCACCATGATCCTCTGCTCAGTTTGGCTCCGTAAAATCTGATCTGTTTTGGAGGCAGAATTATAAATTAACAGGAAACAAGTGCTGGTTCAGACTGTCCTGAGCCAACATCCAAAAGGCTTGAGGAGTTTACAGTCTCAGGAAGCAGAACCCTCTCAGCCAGCCTGACCCAAAAGGATATTTGTTCAGGTCCAATAGTTCATTTCCCCAGCAATCAAACAGCTAGAGGTAAAGTGTCACTGGCAAAAACCTCCTGTAACATGTTCCAGCCAGACAAGCATGTTTACATGACGTGTCATGTATTGACATGACACGTCATGTAAACATGCTTATCTGGTGGAGGGTGGTCGCTCATAGTTCGGCCAAAACAGGAAAACAGTGACGTATCTGAAAAGTGTATGAGAGCAAGAGGAAGTCTGGTCAGTCTGCCTGTCAGTCCAGGTTTGTCCAGAGCTGTGTTGTGTGGTGTTCCTTTTAATGAAATCCTACAAAACGGCTCCGATTCCTACATCCTACATAAATCTGTTTTCATCTGGGAAAATCTTGACAGTATCACCTCCTTCAACATGTGTGTGTTCTGCTTTCCTCTCCAACCAGGAAAAACCAATATAATTACATCTACAGACAGGAAGTTCTGTTTTTATTGGAGCCATTACAGTTATCTCAAATTTAAAAAGCAAAGTCTAAACTAGGGTTTGAGAGATTTGGGCACATTTTGAGTCATGGTGTCTTGTTTTGTTTGAGGAGTTAAAAGCTCAGACCGAGCTCAAGCTGTCATAGAAATACACACAGAGCAGACTTTACCATGGTTTGATTGTACTTTGACTTTAAAGTGAGTAACAAAGATGTCAAAAAGAAGAGTTTAAACTTTTTATGGTTATGTATAAGTTTGAGTGCAGGCTCAATGATTCTTTATTTCTTTTTTCAGTTAGAGCTGCTCAGAGCTCCTTCTTCCTTTTAGAGATTATTGGCTTTTATGAGAGTCTCACTCTCACTGGATTTGGTTTTATTTCATTTGAGAACTAATCCAATGAAAGGAAGATGATTCACTGTCTTAAAGTCTGGGTGAAGGTCTTCTTTTATTTTCAGGAAAAATTGCTTGAAAAATGTTGTGTCACTGCTCTAAAATAAATCTGCTTTGAAAGCGTCTTCATAAACTGGAACGGAAAGAAGAAAGTTTGTGACAAACTGGTGCTTGAATAAACACCACCGATAAGGGAATTAAAGCTTCTTCCTGTTTCCAAAGCTCTACATTTGGCCTTAAATAGGAGTTTAACTTGGCTCTGGTCCCAGTCAAACAAAGCAAACTATGTACAGAGTCTCATCTCCTCTAAAGGGGGACCACCACACACCATGATTCAGGTGATCAGTAAGTTCTGTCTGGACTTTCACTCTGAGCCTCTCCTGCAGTGGGTCTGATGATTTCCTGATCATGAACCCCGTCCCGGCTGTTCTGTGAACCCTCCACCCTTCCCTACCTTGGCCTTGCTCTGAGAGGAGAAGTGCTGCTGGACGAACAGGGCTCCCAGGGCCATGCCGAAGTGTTTGTTGGCCTGAGTCAGGCAGAGCCGGCCCAGCTCCAGCTGCTGCTCCGTGCCGTCGATCTCCCGAGAAAACTCGTGGATGGTGCTTCTGAAGGCGGTGGACAAGTGTTCACTGAGCGCCGCCACAATACGCCACAGCATGTAGTTATGGAGAACCCTGAGACAGAGAACAGAGAGGGAGAGACGGGTCAGATTCATCACCGTGGACTCTGTTTGGGTCAAAGTCACCTTTGGAAAGCCATGCGGGAAATGGAGGTTTGGATGGAAATCCAGAGGCAGACAGAGCAGAACCAGCCAAAGGGTGTTTCTGGCTGATGCTCTCCTCATTCATTCACCATTAGCTCCAAAAGAAAAAAGGTCTACAGAAACTTTCCATACACACACACAGAACTCCTGACAGTGATCCAGCTTTATCTGAGAGGGCTGCACCAGTTATCACACACAGAGCATTTTCAGCCTGACTTCCTCCCAGCTTTTCCCTGCCAGCCTCCTGGAAAACTCCTGCATGAAGTCAGGGTGAGCTGATGTGTGAACATCGCGTGAGAAATCAGTGTGAGTGAGTGGGAAGGAGGGATGGAGAGGTTCACCCTGAGCAGCACAGACAGCTCAGTGTGTGCAGACAGCTGGGTCACTTTCTGTCAGGATCTCAAATCTTTTCAACCCAAGCAACTTCCTCCTGGGGCGTGTTCCTTAAAGGTACACCACCGTCCTCTTAGACTGTGTGATTATGATGCCATGAGTTAAAGAGGCCGTGTGACCACTTGGTGTCACCATGGTGATGATACCTGAGCACCCTTTAAGGGGTGAATCAGCTGCTCATAGTTTACAGAAACCCTCACTAATCATCCACTTCACACCATGCTTCACTTTGCTGCTCGTTTCTGTTTTGCAAAAATGTCCTGACACAGATTGTAGTGATCTGCCACTGTTACCACGTAACAGCCCCACACCTGCTGCTCAGCCACCGCCCTCCCCTCAGAGTGAGGTCTGTATAATCCTTCATTTAACCAGCCTAAAGCCTCACCCAGTTCCATTTCTCTCTTACAAGAGGCACGGTACAGGTGTGACTGCCAAGATCCAAAGATCCCAAAATACTATTTCAGTTATGAAGTTACAGCACTCTGCATCATTAAAGACAAAACAAATCAAAAGAACAACCCCCCCCCAAAAAAAAATTAAGGGGGGGGGGTCAGAATAATCTAGTCGACAAACCACAATTAGTTGCTGCAACAATATACTTCAACCTGCATCAACATTCAGTAGTAGTGCCAAAAAATCAATAGAGCTGAGTGTTTGACGTACTGACTCATTACTGACGTACCTACTGACTTACTGCTTTTAACAGATGACATCACATCACTCCTGTCCTTGCATCTCTTCACTGGTTCCCTGTACGTTATAGAATTGATTTTAAGATTTTTCACTTTTAAAGCTCACTTAGGTCTTTCACCAAGTTACATCTCAGAAATGTTGACGCCTTACAAGCCGTCTCACAGCCTTAGATCCTTGGGTGGAACTCTGCTCGTCATTGATAGTTGTTAAATGTTTTTATTCTCTTACTTCTCTCTCAAAACCTTTTTCCTCTTTCCTTCTTTTTAAATTTATTTTTATTTATTTTTATTTTTTTGTTGCCTGTATAACATCTCACCTCCCTCGGCCTGATGTTCTTTTCTGTTAATTCTCTGTGCCGTGTTTTTATGTGTCAAAGCACTTTGTAAACAATTTGTTTTTAAAGGTGCTATATAAATAAAGCTTATTACTATTATTATTATTACTATCATAATTATTATTATTACTATTCTACCCCTGAGGACAAAGAGGAGGAGGGTCAGCTTAAGTGCTTCCAGTGTTCCCTGAACAGATGAGTTTTCAGACATCTCTCAATGTAGAAAGGGACTCTGTGGATCATAGGTAAATTATCCACTGTTTGGGCACAACAGAGGAGAAGAGTCTGGCTAGAGATTTAGAGCTGCGCTAGGCTGGGAGCACCAGGTGTCTTTCACAAGCAGAGCGTAGTGGGTGAAAAGGAGTGTAGACCCAGATGAGGGATCCCAGGTAGGCAGGAGCCATTCTTGTCAATGTTTTGTAAGCCAGAAGAAGAGCTTTGAATTTGATTCAAAGTGCTACTGGAAGCCAGTGAAGTGAGATTAACAGCTGGGTGACGTGCTGTTTAGGGCTGGTTAAAGACCAGACGTGCCGCTGCATTCTGGGTAATCTGCAGAGGTTTAAATGGACACACAGGAACGCCTGCTAGGAGAGAATTGCAGTAGTCAATGCGTGATATCACAAGGGCCTGTACCAGAAGCTGCGTGGCCTGTTGTGTCAGGTGGGGTCTGATCATCTTGATGTTGTAGAGGGCGTATCCACAAGATCCAGCAATCAAGGCCACGTGAACCTTAAAGGTCAGCTGGTCATCAATCATGACACCCAGATCTCTGGCAGAGTTTGTGGCACAAGTTGATTGGAATTAAGCAGGGCATTGATCTGTGGTTGAACCAAGGGACAAGCTGGAAGGACAGTGAGCTCAGTTTTGGACAGATTTAGCTGTAGGTGGTGTTCCTTCATTCATGTGGAGATATGCTAAATGCTGAAGTGCTAAAATCTGCTGTTTCTCCAGAGTTCCAGAGTCTGGCTCTGGAAGTACAGGAAGTCACACACACACCAAGCCACAAGTTGCTGTGTCACAGCAGAAATAAACATATCTACAGCCTGGTCCAAAAAAAGTTCATTAATGATACAATCTGTGGTTTTCACTGACAAAGCTGGTGCTTAGCAAGCTCCAGCTCTTCCTTGAGCCAGAGCAAAGCACCAGCTACGTCAGGGGCCAGGGGCCAGGGGCCAGGGGCCAGGGGCCGGGGGCGGTGCTACAGTGACCAACAGCAGGGAGAAAAATAGTCATTCTTAAGAAGGAAAGCTGCTGAGCAAGTTGTCGTTGTTTTGTTGGAGTCCTCATTCAGAACTTTAACTGGGGGAGAAACTGAAGCACTAATATCTTTCCTCTCTCATAGATCAGGTCTAAACCTTAGTATTTTATCGAACAGACTAAACAGCTTTAGGTTATTGATCTTATTAACATGACAGGATATCATTTGTAGCACACAGTCAGGAAAGACAATGTGAAACAAATCTCTGCCGCTGTTTTCAAAAACCCCTATTGCCAACTTTGACGTACTGATGTTTCAAAGTGATGAATGACGGGGTGCTAAGTGGGCTTCTTGCTGATGGAAAACCAAAACAGTTCTTAGGAAGAGCATGATTAGAACCAACTAATCACCAGAACCTAACGAGCAGTGGAGCAGGTATGACCAAGAACCAGACACCTGAGGGAGCTTTAAACATTCTGGCTTCACTTCAGGGGAGGAGTTGTGCCATCCATGTTTTCATACATCAATATCAGAAATTTATCAGAAACTTTAACTTGAAGTACTGTTTCCAGAACTGATGAAACTCTGCAGAAAACTTTGGGTCTTTTCAATTAACCAGCCTCCCACAAATGTATTTACCCAACAGTTTGTTCTTTGTGTGGATTATTCCACACAAAGACGGGGCTGAAACAGTGTTGCTGGGAGCTCTAAGTTTCCCAGCATGCTTTGAGTCGAGGAGCAGAAAGTTACAAATCACAAAAAAAACAGGCGCAAATGTACAACAAGCTGTATGTTCAGAGTCTGTCTCAGCTGGACCTTTCTGGGCTTTCTCAAGGGAAGAGTCTGACGACTGGGCTCGGGAATCAGGATTTATCTCCAGGGATGGGTTCTTTTTTTAGAGGATGATGGGGTCCACCAATCAAAAAGCAGTGAGAGGAGTTATTTAAGAATCAAGCGTGGTATTTTGTTCTTGAAACTATGGTTTATTGAGTGTTTTTCTGGGTGCCCCGATGTTTGATTAAGCTGCTCCCCTCCTGCCTGTACCTGACTGCTCCTTTTTATCCAAAGCATGACTTCACTTTTATGGGCAGGAAAAGCTGGCAGATATTTGAAGGGAGGTAATCAAATGTTGGGGTTAATATTCTGCCTGGCTGACATTCAAAACAAAGAGAGAAGCTGCAGAGTGTTTCAATCATCATTAAGAGTAAGTGCGAGCACACTGCTGTGTTCGATTAGAGACAAACAGCTGGGCTGTCCCACTGAAAAGAGCACATCATGTTTCTTATGGAGTCAGATGTTCAGATGTAAGACTGATCCTAGTTTCATATTCATAAGTGAAACAGTGGCTCAGCTCAGTCTTGCCGGAGCGTTATGGAGCCACAGCGACTGTGTCGGACTGTAATCGTGCTCCATCTGGCTGAAAGTTCTGCTCCTCCATCTGCCCTCTGAGCCTCTCACCAGCTAGAAAAGTTGGAGAGAAAACACGACAGAGACAGTGATGGAGCGCCAACGCTGAGGAGTCAAGAGGGCCCAGCAGTCAGGGAACATCTCCGCCTCGAGTGGGGGAAGAAAATGGATCGTTCATTTATGTATTCAAGCTGTGTCTCATCCCCCAGACGATGGAGTGCTGGTGGGTCCCCGTGCCCCCACTGGGTGCACACATCTCATCCACCCAGCGGGGACAGACGCCCCCCTCCTCCCGCTGCGAGGCGCCACGTGAACCTTAAGGCGTGTTGTGCTTGTTGTTGTTTTCCCCTCTTTTTTAAAAATCTTCCCTATGCACGACAGATATTAAATCAAAAACGCCTTGGCAACAGCGGCCCGCGGCCCCGCCAACAGAGCGCTTGTGAAGTGAATTTAATTGACGGGAGAGAGGAGAGGAAGGCGGAGGTGGAGGAGGAAGGGTAAATAAATGAATGAGAGACTCAGGTGGCGTCCTCCATCACCAAATAAGCCCATGTGTGCTGCAGGTGTGGCTGCTTTGTTTGTGGCTTTGTGTTGCCACCTGCTTGTTGCTGATCATTTGTTTGTATTGACAGACTCAGGCAGATGTGGGATTATCTGTGTGTGTGTGTGTGTGTGGATGGAAGTTCAGCTGGATGCATAAAAATCATCTTTTTGATAAGGCAGTTTCTCCTGAAGTCAAACTTTTCCCTGAGCTGACTCTGAGGAGCAGAGATGACAGACGTCTCTCAAAGTAAAGGGAGGAGTCTGGGGGTTTGGTAGTTTCTGTTCAGGTGGATGTATTGGATTTGATCAGCTGCATTTGGAGCTTTATTTTTCAAACATACACTCTTTCAACCAACAGGTGTTTAAAGACAAGATGGGCGAGGAAACAAGGATGGGTTTCCAAAACTTGTTCCTGTTAAGAATGGATAAGAAATGTTTAAATCCGTTGTTAGCTTATCCCCTTATCCCCTTATTGATTCTTTACACAATGCCAGAGCTGCTGGACCTTATCTCAGAAAGTCTGCCACAGCTATCTTACCGTAGCAGTAACAGACCATATGCTAGACCATAGACTGTAAAAAAAAAAAAAAAAAAGAAGAAAGTCATCTTGCTCTGCTCAAAGTGAGGTTTTGCTCAAAAACTGCTCCCCCTGGTGGCTGGCTGCAGTATAGGTAAAAAAAATCAGACTCTCCTGTCATTCCAGATCTATATACAGTCTATGTGCTAGACCTGACGGACAATTAATCCAGACTTACTCTGACAAGAGAGCCAGGTAAATGGTTGAGGTTGAATTTTCTGAATTGTGTAAACTGAAACTGATATATATATACATATATAAGGAATAGAGTTGAATTTAAATGGGTCAAATAAATAGATTTTAGTGGCACAAATCTCAGCTTACATTAAAATGTTTACTGTGTAAAACGGTGAAAAAAAACAGGCAACAACAAGATATTTCCTTTTCAGGTTTCACCTGCACCTGTCAGTAAATCCAGCAATGCCCTCACAAAGCAAATCCACAAGTTCATAGCTCTCTAGAAGTTGGAGCCCTATGGAGCAATAGTCCTTTCTGTTGGTTTTGTTTCCAGGGATGTAAAGAAATGAGACACACAGACTGGACAGGCATCTCTTAATTAACATTAGCACATGTGGCCTGAGGTGGTTTCCTGAGCTGTGCCTGACAGCCTCAAGTGGACACTCAGGGAACTGCAGTTGTTGTCACTGCTTCATTGGCTATATTTGTCAACGCCAGATGTTGCTGCCTGGTAATCTGTGATAAATTCATCCTCCTGATTCCCTGTAGGCTCCCAGTACAAACTCTTCTACACGGTCTCACGTGTGTGTGTGTGTGTGTGTGTGTGTGTGTGTGTGTGTGTGTGTGTGTGTGTGTGTGTGTGTGTGTGTGTTTGTGTGTGTGTGTGTGTGTGTGTGTGTGTGTGTGTGTGTGTTTGTGTGTGTGTGCATGTGTGTGTGTGTGTGTGTGTGCACTAATGGAGTCACAGCGGGCTAAGCGAAAGCAGAGGGCTTGACGGTGAGGGCGCTGTACAGATCAGGCATTAGGTCTTAATCACCAGAGACTGAGTGAAGGCTCATTAGCTGAATGGATCTTAATGGGGCTGGTTAAGAAGATGGAAGGACATTGTCCCCTTACAATGCACCAACACATTAGCACAGGTAATGACCCTGCAGGTAATGAAGGAGGGAGGGCAGCTTTTAATTTGAACTCAGCACAAATGAAAACTGGAGTTTGATTTGTTTGTTTATTAATCAGAGGGGAAATGGGACAGAGATGACTTGATCTACTCGGAGCTTAGTTTGATAGACCAAAGGGGCTTTTCTGAGACATTAAGACCTGGGACAGGACTTAAAACCTACAACCCTTCAGTTGTTTTGTGCCTCATGAGCAACACTTTGACCCCATATTTAGCAAATAGCAGCCTGTACGGTGTGGCTCCTCACTGAGCTCTACATCAACCCCCAGAGGCGAACTCATGCATTCAGAGAGGCTTATTCCTTCATTCTCATTGGCTCACAGCAGGCTGCGAGCCAACGGTGTTCCCTGCCCACAGCCTGAACTACAGAGCCTACATTTCCAACAAAGCTTACTGTACACCTTCTTAAGAAAAAAAAGAATTTTAATAGTGGAAGAGTTTTTGGTCCAGCCTCCTTCTGACACCTGTAGACTTTTTTTATTCTGGTTGAGGATCTCAGCTCAACTGTTTAAATGTGATGTGATCTTTCCCAGTGTGACACAACATTTAATCAGAACAGCTGTTTTACAGACAAGTGACACTTGCAGATCTATGAGAGTTTTGTGTGATTATCAAAGATGGAGGTCTGTTGTCAATTTAGCACAGTAGTCCTGATTGTTTTTACATAGCCACTAAGCAGTGGATGAAGGTCTGCAGGTCTGAAGTGACTTCTGCCTGTCCCAGAAGTTAAAAGTTGCTAAATGATGTCATCACCTGATTTGCATAAGTCATTTGCATGCAATTCTTACATACCATGCAGGAGAGGGGAATTACATTGTGACATTTTGTTTTTATTTTAAAATCTGAATATCAACCCTCCTCCTTCATCCAGGCTTGGGACTGGCCAAAGGGACCCTAAAGAGAGGTGCATGATGCGCGTGCCCGGAGGGACCGCTGTGAGTAAGGATGATTTTTCTGTGTTTTGGAACGGGGTAAGGGCTCAGCATCCAAATCAATAGTCCTGAAACATCACAGTCTCCAAACCAAGAAGGGTTGAAAAGTCACAATGTTGTTGGTGGGATAAGTTGTAATTATGTTGTGCATGTACGTCAATACAGAGCATGGGCATACAGAGCATGGGTAGACAGAGTATGTGCAGACAGAGCATGTGCAGACAGAGTATGTGCAGACAGAGCATGTGCAGACAGAGTATGTGCAGACAGAGTATGTGTACACAGAGTATGTGCAGACAGAGCATGTGCAGACAGAGTGTGAGCAGACAGAGCATGTGCAGACAGAGCATGTGCAGACAGAGTATGTGCAGACAGAGCATGTGCAGACAGAGCATGTGCAGACAGAGTATGTGCAGACAGAGCATGTGCAGACAGAGTATGTGCAGACAGAGTATGTGCAGACAGAGCATGTGCAGACAGAGTATGTACAGACAGATCATGTGCAGACAGAGTATGTGCAGACAGAGCATGTGCAGTTAGAGTATGTGCAGACAGAGTGTGAGCAGACAGAGCATGTGCAGACAGAGTATGAGCAGACAGAGTATGTGCAGACAGAGCACGTGCAGATAGAGTATGTGCTGACAGAGCATGTGCAGACAGAGTATGTGCAGACAGAGCATGTGCAGACAGAGTATGTGCAGACAGAGTTTTTTTTTTTTTTTGCTTTGTTTTGTTTTGTTTTGATTTTTTAAGCACTTTGTGTTGCCACTGTTAGGCATGAAAAGTGCTCTATAAATAAAGTTTGATCGATTGGTTGATTAAATGGTTAACTTACAGTGTCAGTGTCAGTGTTGTGCTCGTATTTGAGCTTTTAATTATTTTGCAAACTGTCAGACTTCTTCTAAAGAAACTCCCAGAAAAGTTCCAGATGGGTGTGTGACGGTGCTATTTAATAACACTTGCCTATCTCTTTTTAGAAACAATATGAAATGGAGGAAGAAACAGATCCTTTTTTCTTTCTTTTTTCAAGGAAAAACAGTGGGAAAGTTTGGTGAAAAATGCAAAAATTAGCCAATATTGCCAATAAATATGTAGCCAATAAGAATCAGTTCTTAGGTTCATCCTGTCTCCTCCACCTCTGTCAGCATCTTCAGGTCGTCTGATCTCCAAGGTAAGTGCTGAACATTATACTTTATAAATTCAGTTTGTTGTAGTATATTCTATTGTATACTAATATTCGTTAACTGTTGGTAGATTTTTGTCATTCCAAAATCAAAATCATAATGAAAAATTGGGTCTTTCTGGGGGTGGGGATCTGGAATGACATTTCAATTCATTTAAACTGCAAAAAACTGATTGAACACACAAGTAATCTAAGTTACAAGCTCCACCATGAATTAACTTGTAGGCCAAGATACCTACCTATTTCTGATTTTTGATTTAAAGAGGGGGCAGTCTGCTTTCCCATACTGTAAACACGGATCTAAAGTACCAAAGCTGACGGCCAGACTGAGCGTGTGCAGATTTTCAAACTTCTACATGTTCATATGTGTGGAAATCCCTGAGTCTGTCTGTAAACTAATCACACTGAACACCAAGGTCAGCCAAAAGCTCCACCCTGAAAAGCCTCCAGAGGGCTGGCCAATAAGAGAGAAGGAGGTCTGGCCTTAAAGAGACAGTGGTTAAAACACCACAGGGAGAAAAATGTCAAAATTACCGAGCATCAGGTGAAGTCACCAGATGGACTGTATAAAGTCTGAACCCCCCCCCAAAAGATCCTCTTTCCACATACTGTAGGAATGTTCTGTCTGTGCAGGCGTGCTCTCAGCTGTTGGAGGTGGAAAGGGGGTTTGATGTTAAAATTCACTCAGAAAGTTATTGTCAGCCTCTTGTTTTGTCTGTACTGAGAGTATTTCAACAGAAAATAAAGTAAAACAGAGGATGAGGAAAGGAAAGCGTTGGCTCAGGTTTAGTTTCTTTGAGAAAGTGAAAATTGAAAAGAGGCAGGCTTACATGCCTCAGTGTGCATCTGAGAGCAAAAGAAAAAACACCACAGAGGCAGAAAATCCAACATTTTGTTTTATTGGTGCAGACTTTTATGCAAAACCCCGTTTATGTGGTATATTGTCAGGCCCCAGAGGCCCTGCTGGGAATCAAACCCTGACTGCTGAAAGCTGAAGCACCATAACGCTCACTGATTGGCCAACAGCTCGGTCGAAGAAATGCTTTACTGCTGCCCCACAGGACTTCTTTCAAAGGCTGACAACCAATCAGGAAGTGACTGTTGGCTGTGAGTGTTTTCACTCAGAAACACACACACACACACACACACACACACACACACACACACACACACACACACACACACACACACACACACACGCACACACACACACACACACACACACACACACACACACACACACACACACACACACACACACACACACGCATGCATGCATGGGGGGAGCAGACGGAGTGGAAGGGCTTTGTGTGTGTGTGTGTGTGTGTGTGTGTGTGTGTGTGTGTGTGTGTGTGTGTGTGTGTGTGTGTGCGTGTCTGTGTGTGTGTGTGTGTGTGTGAGTGTGTGTGTGTGTGTGTGTGTGTGTGTGTGTGTGTGTGTGTGTGTGTGTGTGTGTGTGTGTGTGTGCATGAGGGACGCTGGTGTTGTCATTAGGCTTTCCCCTTCATTGGAGGCCTGCTCATCTGGCTAATAGGATTGGCTGCACTCATTGTAGTGTGTTGGGACTGCACACACACAGGAGCCCACACACTTACACACACTGGAGGGAGGAAGAAGAAAAGAAAGATGGATGAAAGATGAGGAGCTGGAGGTGTGACTACTCTGGTGAGTGGATGTGTATGACTGAAAACCATTAATTTGAGGCGGGAAGAGAAAGAAGAGAGAGGCTCTGGGTCAATAGAGTACTTTTACAGATGAGGGGTGTGTGTGTGTGTGTGTGTGTGTGGGGGGGGGGGGTCATAGATGGAGGGAGTGAGAAATGGACAGAGAGAAATCGATTCATGGATGTTGTCAATGACTTCAAAGCGCTGAGGAAGAAGAGAAGAAGGAGAGTTCCTGACATAGAGGCAGAATAAAAACAGACAGGGTCTGACCTGGAGGAGGGTAAACCAGGTGGAAGAGAAGGATGGACAGAACGTATGAAGGTCAGTCTGAAAACTACTCTAGTTCTGGTTCTCGGGATGGAACACAGAGATCTCAGTCCTCCTGCAAACAGCAGCTTCAGAGAGCTGAGAGCTCTTCCC
Source organism: Halichoeres trimaculatus (assembly GCF_033239565.1). NCBI lineage: Eukaryota > Metazoa > Chordata > Actinopteri > Labriformes > Labridae > Halichoeres > Halichoeres trimaculatus. The sequence goes on from NW_027437188.1 coordinate 177,842, forward strand.
CTCCTCTGAGATGGATTTCTGCAGACCTTTCAGCAGATTGTTTTTCAGTCCTATCTGTGTGAATAAAACATTGTTCGGGGGATATGCACTGAGAGCAAAGAGCTGCTTTTGGAGTTCAAAAGTGAAGCCAGTCTGAGAGCTTCAAAAAACTGCAGTTCCCTGAGTGGCCACTTGAGGCTGGCTCCAAAGGCCAAGAAATCCCACTTATATCCATTCATTCATCCATCTTCCACTGCTTATCTGAGTCTGGGTTGGGAGGACAACAATGCCCCCAGTGAAGATGAGCCAGGCCTGTCCCTGGCCACTTCCACCAGCTCCTCTGGGGAGATGCGCCCATCGACTGAACATAGAGTGGACAGCGTGGCTCCGCCTTTTACCATAGTGCTGTTGTGAAGCCAAAATATCCCCGTCAGAGGTGTTGGCATTGTGCAGCCAGGGTCTGGGCACCAGACACTATCAGGGACTCTGAGAGAGTCTGAGTGGAGCCAGGTTACAAAAATAATAATTATTTCTTTCAGTGAGAGTCTAATCTCTCCTCGGCTCTCCGTCCCAACATATTTTACAATCAGTGAAAAAACTGCACAGGAAGGTCAGCTGTCAATCATCATTAAACACGAGGTCAAACCCTGTTTCTAACCTCTAACAACTTATGAAACAGACACTTTTCATAAAAAAAGAGGACTAGACCACAACTCAGCCCAATAATATCTTCATATCACCGCAGCATATGGGTGGAAGAAACATTTCTACCAGGAGTATTAATTCTTTAAAGTTTGACCACAGCCCATCTGGAATGACTGGGGAGACAGAGTTTTTGACTTTTACTCTGTTTCCTTCGCCTGAGTTATTTCCAGTACGGTGACGGCTATCTTTAGGCTTCATCACGGCTCTTCAGATGTCAGTCAGTAACGTCACACAGACGGCGCTCATGACTCATCCCCTCTTGGAGAGATCACACTGACCTGAGCTTCAACCACCAAACCTAATTAGTTCACCCTCGAGTTCGTGAAGTTGGCGCCATGTCTGAAGACACGTCTTTGACTTCTTCTAGAGGTACGACATTAACAAGAACAGGATGGACAGACAACCCAAAAACACCATATCTCCCTCCAGCACGCTGACAGTGAGGAGGCGTAAAGAGGAGGTACGGGTGTAAAAGAAAGAAATGTGGGTCAAGAGAAAGAAAGCTGGAAGGTAAAGAGAAGGTGGATCCATTCATTTTAATGCATCCTGTCATTGTGAAGCTCACACAGCTGTCTAACAAGCCGCTGCAGCACCTGTCTGTGTTCTTTTACTCATCTGCCACCTTTTCACCTCTCAGAGAACAACTTCACACAGCTCCTCCAATTTAACAAGAGCCCCAACCGTCCTCTGTTTTCCTGAGCGTGCTCAGATGTCAGGCTGCACCAACCCCTTCAGCTGTGAGACTTCTTTCAGGCGCTGTGTGTTTGTCTCCTTGTTGAGTGAATGACAGAATACAGTGGGCTACAAAAGAGATTTTCTCTGCTCCATTAGTGGACATGACCAGAGGAAAACCTGCTCTCCATCTGCTCCACCAGACCATGATACAACAGGTCAACACCTCTGCTGCAGCCCCGACCCCCTCTGAAGACATAGTGTTACTGTGTGTGCGTGTGTGTGTGTGTGTGTGTTTCCAGGACTCAAACTTTTCTTAAGTTGTCTGACCTGCAGTAGAATTTAAAGCATGTAAAAATCACTGCACCTCTTCACTCGTGCGTGTCTCAGGATGATTGCACGCTTTGTTCAGCAGGATTAAAAACCAGCCAATCATGCAGGCGGGTTAATCATTCCTGTTTTGTCGAGCTCCTGCACGGCAAGGAGTGCGACCCTTCCACATCCCACATCAGGAAAATCAAAGAATTAACAGCAGTTCAAGCTGTGCTCTGAGGAGACAGGAGCTCAATGAAGGAAACTCAAATTTCCCAAGCTGATTGACCTTGAACACAACAATCAAACACTTTCAGTCTTCTGTTACAGCTTTGTTTTTTCAGCTTTATGATCATCCAAAGTTAGTTCATGAAATGCTACATCCAGTGAACATACCGCTGCGAGCTCTGGTCCCCCTGCCCACACTCTGGCCACAGCCCTGAATTTGAGCTGCGTGTGAGAATACACATATCCAGACCAGCTGACCCGGTTCATAGACTCCACAAATCATGGACACAGTCTTGGTGGTATCACCCTGAAGCAGAGATGAGGAGCCAAACGGTGGCAGTCGCTGCTGGACTCAGCCTTACTTTCTGTGGGTCTATAAAAAGGCATGGAGGTGAAGCTCAGCCTGTAAGCTAAGAGCAACAACATCCTGAGTTACTCCAAGTCATACAAAACCTGTGGCCTTAATACCTTTAAATCACTGAAACCTGCAGAGAAATGTGCAACTCAAACCAAAAGCATGTTTTCTACCATCAGACAAACATATTTCATGATTTTAACGCCCTTCACTGACTCACCCCTCCCTCTGTCTCTGGGTTTCTGACACATGGGTCAGGATGCTGCGTAAGATCCTCTGCTAGCGCCTTCCTGGATGTTCAAAGGTCCAAACTGAAAACTGTTAAGCCCTGTTTCCACCAAGTGGCTCGGTTCAGTTCGTCTCAGTATAGCACACATTTTGTGGCCTTTCCTTTAACTAAAACTGGAACAGGTCTCCAAGTTACCTGTACCGTCCCACTTTTTGGTGCCCTTCTATTGGGGTGTCACACACACACACCAATCTGACCCCAGAAGGTGGAGCTAAAAACACTGCAGTCTGTTAAAAGTCTGTGGAAAGAATCATCACCTGCAGTGTGACAGTGGTAATAAAGAACACATAGCCCTGACATGTTTACATCTCCAGCTGACTTCCTGAATTAACTTTCTCTGTGTTTGGGAAATGGCACCACCAAACAGCATGAAACTGCCGTCCAAACAACACTTTATGTTTTTTGGGTTGTTCTGATGTATTTATTAGCTGGGTACACAGTGTCACTATCACTAAGCTGACGCAGCTATCAGCATCCAGCTTCCACAGCCTACCAAGAAGGAAGGTGGTTGGCTGTGGAAACACAAACCGGATCAGGCTTTACTGATCCAACCCGTACCAAAGTGGACTGATCCAAAACCGACCACTGGGTGGAAATGGGGCTAAAGAGGAGGGCGTGGTGGAACAGCTTACACAGTTAGTCAGTTTTTTTTTTTCTTTGATTAAATATTCAACCTCTTTGCCTTTAATGCCTTGTCTTCATTGTCTTGTCTGTCTTCATTGTTTCGTGTAGTGTTTTGGATGGTGAAGCACTTTGTTCTCTGTACAGTTGTACACAAATAAAGTTCTGATCATTATGATGGGCATGTGGCCAGGTCCGTTGTCATGGACTCTGAAGAGAACTTGAAATGTCTGAGTGAGTTGTTGGACTATTTCCAGCCAGCTTGGTGTGTTGATGGCCTCTCCGTTCTGTCTCATCAGAAGCTGCTCTTTGCTTTTTTCTCATACCTTCCTGTCCCTGACGTATTGATCTCAACACAGAGCTCTAATCATTCTGGGTGATTTGTCTTCAGGTGCAGCTTCACACCTTCGTACACTCTCCTGATGTTAGCTACACCGCAAAAACCTGAAATCTCATGAAGTGTTTTTCTCCTATTTTAAGTCAAATATAGTCTAATTATTCTGGTTAAGAGCCACATTGACCTGCCCAGTCCAGAAACAATTCTTGTTCCAAGTTATTTAAAGACAAAATGAGCTCTGAGTTGCTTGTATCAGTTTTAGCAGTAATTTGTTTTTTCTCTGTAAAATCTCTGTAGACATAAATAACACCACAAAGATGAATTGTGTTCAAATATTGCTGTGAATGTCTGAATGTTAGAAAAGTTGCAGACATTTATATCCTCTTTAATTCTATTTTTTTATGCTTTAATATGACAAAAAGTGCATCCTTTGGTTTCTTAAGCCTAAAATTCTGCTTGAGCCGCCTGAAAGAGCACCACCAGAGCAGCGCCTGTCCAAAAATGTTAACATCCTGGATTTATTTTTTTCAGCTTAAAGAATCTTCTACAGCTTAGTAACCCATGGATATGAGCTGAATTTGCTCTCTGACTAACTCTTAGGGTTGTCTTATGTCATATTTGCAGTCAGATCGCTGGAGTTATAGTAAATCCTAGTTTATCAGAAAGTCAGCTTGGCCAAGAATGGACAAAAAACCAACAAATGTCTCTGACTGTATGAAATCATCCCTGTCTGCAGCCTCAGAACAGGTTAAGTTTCTGTCACGGTGTAATAAAACGTACACAGCAGAGGGACAGATGAAAGGAGCAGGTGGATATTTTACTGACAGAATCGAGCACCGCAGGTTCAAATTTCTGCTGTTATCCCACTGTGAGTGCTAACTCCAGTTCCCTGTGTCTTTATTTGTTTGTGAGAAAGAGTGCTGCTGCGTGCAACAAGCTGTGACTGGAAAATAACAGACAGAGGAGGAGAGAGCCCGTGATGAGGCCCCGTGATGAGGCCCCGTGAAGAGAGCGGCTGAGGTGATTTTAAAGAAAGCCTTTTAAACTGAGCTAATGAGCAACAAACCCCCAGGAACTAAAACAGCTCCATTCCTCCGTTTGTGAGCGCGTGTGAGCCAGAAATGCCAACCTTTGTTTAAACCCCAATGTTGAACTTCCTGGGAGACCAACCTGTAGAAAGACTGGAGGAGGAGGAGGAGGAAGAGACTACAAAGGCAGGGGAGAAGAAGAGGAGGGAGACAGAAACCGGCGAGGAGGAGGATGACAGGAGGTAAAGAAGTGGCAGAGATGAAGAGATAATGATAGAAGAGGTGCAGATGGTGAGGAGGGAGAGCAGAGCTCAGGGACTGAGGCAGAATTGGGGGAAAAGAGGGTTATCACGCAACGTTGAGTGGGAGAGGTGTAGTGAGGGAGGAGAAGGAGCTGGGGAGCAGGGGACTGAAGGAAAAAAGGGTTTAGAGAGGAGAGGAGAGAAGTGGAGGGGAGAGGGGAGGAGAGGAGAGGAGAGGAGAGGAGAGGGGAGGAGAGGAGAGGAGAGGAGAGGAGAGGAGAGGAGAGGAGAGGAGAGGAGAGGAGAGGAGAGGAGAGGGGAGGGGAGAGGAGGAGAGGAGAGGGGAGGGGAGGAGAGGAGAGGAGAGGAGAGGGGAGGGGAGAGGAGGAGAGGAGAGGGGAGGGGAGGAGAGGAGAGGGGAGGAGAGGAGAGGAGAGGAGAGGAGAGGAGAGGAGAGGAGAGGAGAGGAGAGGAGAGGGGAGGGGAGAGGAGGAGAGGAGAGGGGAGGGGAGGAGAGGAGAGGAGCAACACACTGACACCTCCCACAATCTGCTGGGAAAAAAAAAATACATTAATGTCTTCAGGGAAAACAACAAAAGGTGATAAAGAAAACTTGGGAGAGGCTTCCTCAGTGAGAAACGTGATTTTGAACCCACTCTGTGTAAGTCCTCTGTTGGTCTCTGAAGGTTTGGAGGGAAGAGAAGACCCAAAGCCTGACCCCTCTAAAGTTAACACACAGGCTGACTGATGATGTCACCATGGAGCTCTCTACCACCACAACAACAGGTGAACCATCAGCGCCTGGCCTCAGAAATGAAACCAGCTATGGGCTGCCCGAGCCCTCTTTGACTCTGAACCCACAACAACACCCGACATATTTGTGGCGAGGCGCCGCCCTGTTGGTTATGGCTGCCTGTTACAGCAGCTCTCTCTTCTTTGTCTGTTTCTTGCAATTTTTTTGTCTCTTTTTCCAGAAGAAACCCTCCCACTGTGGTTCCTTCATTTCTTTTTGAACAACAATACAGAAAAGTAAAAAGAAAAGTAGGAACATCTACAACTTAAGGACTAATTTCAGACAACTAAACTTTATGAGCACCTAACCAGACGATAAAGATGTCAGAAGCACGACTCCTCCTGTTTATTTTCTCTCATTCCTCTGGAAATTGTTTCAGACTGTTTTGAATTCAAGATTAATTTGTTTTATGGCCACAAAAAAAAAGAAAAAAAAAACACGAGTCAGAAACGGAGAGTGGATTTAAATTCCGAGATCACAGCCTCCCACTGACGCCTGTGTGAGCTGAGCGTTGAAGCTGAGCGAGTGAACCTGTGATGAAAGGGGAAGAGGACAGGGTGTCAGGTCGACACAGGTAGAGGGAACCAAAGACAGAGGATGATTGAAGCTTAGGACAGAGTCTATTACTGAAGCTATCAGGGGGATGGATGGACAGAGCAGTCACAGAAAAGACTGGTAAACAAGCGCAGGAAGACCCAGCATCAAACTGGAGGAGTGAACCTGGGCTAATGGATGTGACAGAGTCAATGATAACTTCAGAATTACAAAGAGCGTTATGAATCCTTAATGATATGACCCTGACTCTACAGGGATGAATGTTGGAGTGTTGTTATTAAAAATGATGTTTCACAGAGACGGCAGAGCAGCAGGAGACTGGAAAGAAGAGATGAAGAAAACACAGATAGATATTTGGATATAAAAGATGTTTACGATAATAGAGCTGAGCTGAGTCAGAGCAACAAGAAAAGATCCTATTGCTCTCTTTTCATGGCTGATAAAAGTAATCAGGAACAAAAAAAATGAAGAGTCTTCAATCGCTGAAAACCATTTAATTGATACCATTAAAATGAGTCCGTAGAAAGAAGAAAGAGCAAAAAGGGAGATTTATATGAACCAGAGCTGAGGTTACTACAGACTTCACACATCCTATGAGTGAAGAGGATTCAATGGTTCTGTGCTGTGTAGAGGGGAATGATGGGTAAACTCATGTTCTAACATTTTTATCACCCAGGTCTATTTTATAAACCAGAGGACCTGGCTTAACCTTTTTGGGGCTAGCCTCAAGTGGACACTCATGGAACTGCAACAAATTTTCCAACTATTCCTTTGGCATCATTTTTTAACACTCACATTGCCACAGCAGTTGGTTAAATGTGAGTCACTGCAGCGACTCATCAATCACTGGTAGCCCCGCTCTTCAGTATCTCTGTTTTTTTTTCCAGATAGGACAGATGACTTACAAAAAAAAACACAACAGTTCAGTAAAAATGTTCCAGTGCATTTCAATTATTTTGCCCGTACAATAGCAGGATGGAGGATGTGCACATCCTCCTCTTTAAAAGGAAAAAAAACAAAAACAAAATTCTGTTTCAAAAAAAGTTTGGACATTGTTTGAAAAGTCTGAATCCTGAAAAGAGTCTGAGCATCTGGAGAAATCCCTGTTCCATAACGACTGATTGGTAGTGATCAATCTGATTCTTTACAAAGAATTGACAAGGGAATCGATAATTATTGATACCCTTATCAATCCCTTCTCCAAATTTTCTCTGTGCAAAAAGTAGCTTCACAGGTTTTCTGCATCAACAACATTTAATTGAGTTTATAGGTAAATAAATATGAAATTGGTCACTTGATCTGGATATCTCTGGACCTAAGTAAATAACAATAGGTTAAAATTACATGTCCCATGATGCTGATCTACTGTTTCATCACAAGATATTGACTGAAGTAGGCCATCTAGTGTCTCAAATTAGTCATAGCAATATTCTGAGTTGAGCATGTTGAGCTTGCTGTAATTATGCTGAAGTCAGCCATGAGCCTGCATGTATCTTTTCTCCCATCCTCCTGTTTGGAAACCGTATTTTGACATTTGGAGTTTTCAGTATTGTTCAGAGAGTAACTGTGATATGTTTCTGTGATGAAAGTTGAAAATCTATTGTGAAATCAAAGTTATACCAATGTTTGCTAATTGCTGGAATACGTTCCCATATACCTTAGCATCAAGCTAACACTGGGTTTTCTACATGGTTTTTACTACATTAGATGTTAACCATGTTGAATGTGCTGAACAGTAATCTTGTGGAAGAGAGTAATGTTCATTTCTTTGTGAGTTCAGTTCTTCAGTAAAACTTCAAAAAAAACTTCAAGCTGAAAATCCTGAATCAGAGTTTTCTTGGGAAACTGTTAACATCTGCTAAGCTAAGATAGCTGCAGCAGACTAGTTGTAAGACGTAAGGTCTAGCAGGTCCAGCTGCTCTGGGGCAATGTAAAGAATTAATGAGGAAATAGTTAAGCATAAAAGCTAACGATGTCCATGGATTGAAACATTTCTTAGCGATTCTCAACAGAAACAGCTTTTTAATACCCACCCCTAGTGGTCTGAATTTCCCTTTGACAGCAACATAAACATAGAAGTCAATAGATTTTGAAGAACTATGCGAATAACCTCCCATTGAAAAAAAAAAAAAAAAAAAAAAAATCAAAAAATACTTTTATTATAATTTCTTTTAATGTAGCAACAAACACTGTTGTGTTGGAGAACAAGTAAAACAACTGGTTCAAATTTGAAGGGCAGTTTTTGGAAAGTGATTATCTGTCCAGTGTTTTTTTTAGGGATAATTAAAGAAACAGTGGCTCATCCAGGTTTTGAGGTTAAGTACAGCAGGTCAGTTCCTCAGGAAGGTTTTCTGAGGCCCTTTTATTTTGGTCCACATTTGTGTTGTGCAGGTAATATCGATCAACCTCCACCTATATATATTTATATATATATATATATATATATATATATATATATATATATATATATATATATATATATATATATATATATATATATATATATATATATATATATGCCTGTGTTGATGTTCTCGTCATGTTACCTTTACATGCACTGATAGATGACTTACTTGTGGAGCTGTCAAAATAAAAGCACAGCCTCATTTGTTAACAGAAAGTAACTGAGCTTTCACAAACACAGGTTTCACAGAGATCCATTACAGATCTGGTTTTGGTAGCTGTGGAAATGTGAAACTCCTCTGATAACAGAAAATATGTTATTTTCATTGATTAATTGTTTACATATCCTGTGTGATGGATTGTGGGATACCTGAGTGACTCTCAGGACTTTCAGTAACTCAGTCTAAAGTTGATGCACATATGATGGAGGGCTGGTAAATTTATGAGGCATGAGGTAATGATGTTACTAAAGGTTGTTGCTGTAAAATTCCGGTCAAATAAAATGGACTCTAACTTTCTTTTACTGTTGCAGATGAGAGCGGTTAAAAACAGGTGACAAAGCAAAATATGCCAATAGCCTCTCTCCTTCTGTGTCCAAATACATGCAAATGGCCTGTCATGCAAATTAGATGAGGACTTCATTTAGCAACTTCTGGAACAGCCAATAGTGACTTCTCTTATCCAAGAGTTGGAAGTTTGAAACTAGCAGTGTCTCACCCAGCCTTAATGATGATTCAATTGTCAAACTGTCTCAATCTTTCTGGTTTTTCATGACTGTACATGACAGAATTCATTTAAACAGAGATGTTAAGGGTGGGTTATTAGGGTACATGGTAGTCTGAGGTGTTAAAAACCACAACAATGTACACCAAACCAAACTGAACCGAACCAAACCAAAACCAAGCCAAACCAAACCAAACCAAACCAAACCAAAACAAACCAAACCAAACCAAACCAAACCAACCAAACCCAAACATGTGAACATAAAATCAAGATAAGATCCAGACGGTGGATTTTGCGAACCATTCCATCCCTACCCGCGTCATGACACAGCAGAGCAGCCTAGCAGGGCCAGTTTTTACAGACCCATCAGTGTGCACCTCACAGCTCTCCCAGACTGACTGAGGGCCCATTTCTCCTCCCTTCACGAGGGAAAATATATCTGCCTTTTTCAAACCATGTTACCGTCACTGCTCTCATACTTCTGTGCATCCTTTATGTTTGCATTGCTGTTAACATATACATCCACCAGGGGGGGCAGCCCTAAGTTCAAAGTTAATGACAACAACAAACTCAAAAACAAAGATGGTGATTGTGGAGGAGGTTGAGCTCTAACATAGAGGACCCAAATGGAGGCAGCGTTTTAGGAGGTGGTGGTTAGTGAGGCCACTGAATACATCGCTACTCTTATTTCTTCTGCATGTCTCACTAGAGCTACGTATCAGGTACTAACAGCAACACTGCCCCCCATGGTTTCCAGTGGTACTGCCCTGTCTGTAGCTACATCTGTATTTACAGATGCTCTGTGGAGGATCTGTTTAAACTGGACTACCTCGCCACCTTCTGGCCCGTGTCTCATGCACACTGTCGTATAGATGTGTGTTTGTTTTGGAATTAAATGGAGATCATATTAAAACAAATTCTCTTTGTTTAAGACTACTTTTTACCGGATACATCGCACCGAGGTAAGGTATTTATCAGTACAGTTACGTAGAGCTACAGTTTGAAACGTTATGTCAAGCAAATATAAGTTTGTACCGTATGTCGGTAGTCAGCTATGTGTAGTGCTACCAGGAGTCTGCTACAACTACTTCATAGCCAGTGATGCCTGTAACATGCTACTTACTAACAGGTTACTCTGATTTGACCACTGTTTTCAGCAACGACTAATCTAACACGTTACTATTTCCAAAACAGTACTCAGATTAAAGTTACTTATCCAAGTCACTGTGGGTTGCTTTCCTTTTCATTTTTCCTGTAAAAACTATAAACCTGCTGTTTTCTTGTGTCTGGCTGGAAACACAGTCACTGTTTGGAGTTTGTGTCAGCTAAAGATGACAGTTTTACAGTTCGTTGTTCACTCTGTGCTGCAGTTTACTTAAGATCTTTGACTGAAACATTTAGGAATCAATCAGAGAGAGATCGCACACTGCAGACACAAACGCTTGAGAGGTTTTCTGACTTTTACCTGGGGAAAGCTGAGTCCCATCTTTCACTGTAACTCCCTCTATTCTGTGAGCTGAGCCCTCTGTTTAGCATAAATCCATCATTAAGGAGCAGAGCAACATAACGTAGGCTACCACGGGGCACCCAGTGGCAAGCAGGGGCGTGTCCAGACTTTTTAGACTGGGGTTCCCCGAGCAGGGTACTGAGGATTGTGTGAGCCCACCCTCCAGCAACATTTATTTTTGCTTATTGTATTACAAATACAGCATCAACAGAATACAGCTTGAACAAAAAATGATACTGAAAAAAATAAAGTACACTAAAACAAAGCTTTTAAAAAGAAAATCATTTAAATCTTAAATTGAACTGAACAGTGCTGTAGTGCACCAAAAATAGTACTGTAGCTTTCTTTAGTTGTATTTTAAAATTCAAAATGTATTAAAGGAATATTTGTGTTTTTAATTGTAAAGTACACATTAAACAACTACCAATAATCTCTGCAATGTTCCTTTAAAACAAAACATGCTGACTTGTATCATTATCATTACTCGTATTGTTAATCACACAATTTTGCTAAATCAAGCTGCTGAATGTAACTAATAAAGTAACTTGTAATCAAACTAAGTTACTTTGAAAATCGAGTAATCAGTGAAGTAACTAAGTTACTTTTTAAAGGAGTAATCAATTACCGGATTACTTTTTCAAGGTATCTGTGGGAACAGCGTCCATTGGCTAACGTGACATCAAACTAACTTTTTAAGTTTTTACATGTTTAGTAGTTGTCTATATTTAGCTCAGCTGGCAGCCCAGTGCTCTGAAACATGTCTGTAAGATATCAAGTTAGTGAAGTCTTGTTTATGTCCCACCAGAGCTCATCTACCAACTCCAACCTCACCAAGCAGAGCTAACATAACCTCACTCTTCATTCAGACCACTGCAGAATAACTGCTGCACGTGTGTTGGAGGCAACATCGCATCAACAGGAAACTGTCCATTTTCTACAGCATTTGATAACCTGAGAAATACATCCAGCTGTTAAAAAAAGCAGGATGAGATTTTTGGTTGGATGCCTGTACATGTGCAGGATGAAAGTTGAAAAAAGAGGTAAGATCCCCCACAGGGGGCACCAAAGCTAACCAAATTTTCCTGCCAGGAGCTTTATGGGTTTTAGAGACACTACAAATCTGGTGTAACATTGCACAGACAGACGGGCAGACAGGCAGATGGACAGACAGACAGGCAGACAGGCTGACAGGCAGGGAGACAGACAGACAGGCAGAGAGAGAGACAGAGAGACAGAGAGACAGGCAGACAGGCAGACAGGCAGACAGACAGCTAGACAGACATAAAGATACACAGATAGACAGACAGACAGACAGACAGGCTGACAGGCAGGGAGACAGACAGACAGGCAGAGAGAGAGAGAGACAGACAGACAGACAGACAGACAGGCAGACAGGCAGACAGGCAGACAGACATACAGACAGACAGCTAGACAGACATAAAGACACACAGATAGACAGACAGACAGACAGACAGACAGGCTGACAGGCAGGGAGACAGACAGACAGGCAGAGAGAGAGAGACAGACAGACAGACAGACAGACAGGCAGACAGGCAGACAGAGAGACAGAGAGACAGGCAGACAGATAGACAGATATACAGACACACTGATAGACAGACAGACAGACAGACATGTGTCCAGCCTTCAGCCCTGCGGCTGCTCAGCTGTGCATGAGTCCTGAGAGCTGTTGTGTATTTGTGTAGAGTTCAGTGACTATTGGAGAGCTGTCAGTGGATGTGTCACACATCCTGACATGCAGCAGACCCCCCTGGAGTCTGTCAGGACGGGAGAAGAAGTGGAAATGAAATGTGTGTGTGTGTGTGTGTGTGTGTGTGTGTGTGTGTGTGTGTGTGTGTGTGTGTGTGTGTGTGTGTGTGTTGGTCAGAGTCTGCAGGTGGTACAAAGGTGTGGGTGTAGATCAATAATAATCAGCTGCAGCTGAAGTGGAAGTTCACCCAACAGCGACTTTAACACACACACACACACACACACACACACACACACACACACACAAACACACACACACACACACACACACACACACACACACACACACACACACACACACACACACACACACACACACATAAATACATGCACAGCAGGTCTCAAAAACCAATCCATACACTTTGTGACATTGCTGTACAGTCCAAACTATAGACACACACACACACACACACACACACACACACACACACACACACACACACACACACACACACACCAAACAACCTCAAACAAAGGTGCTTACACATGCCTAAAAAGTACAAACTCAAAAATTCCTGCATCTAAGTTATTGATTTTCCATACGTCCCATGCCCTCATCCTCCTCTCACCCCTCCCTTACCCCACCCTTATCCCATCCTTACCCCACCCTAACCCCCGCTCTTCTTTACCTCTTGGATGTGGTCTTGATGATATCAGAGACTTTCTGAATGTAGTCGGTGGCTAGCACCACAATCTCTTCGTCTTCTGAGAAGTTATCGTGGAAGATCCTGTCCAGCAGACGTTTCCAGTGAAGCTGCAGAGAGAGGAGGGACCAGGTTTAAGTTTGACTCTGTGAGCAATAAAACATTGAAATGTTCTGCTGTTTAGGAAATACACAAAACACACACACACACACACACACACACACACACACACACACACACACACACACACACACACACACACACACACACACACACACACACACACACACACACACACACACAAAAACCACTCAGATGAGGAGCTGAAAGTGCCTCAAAACAGAAAAGAAAGCAGGTGCAAACAGGGTTTACAAAAGTAATTAGATGAATGAAAAACAAACAGGAAACAGATGAAGAGAAAGGCTTAGAATAAAAGAACATGTAAAAGATGTGAAACAAAGCAAAAGACAGGAGCTTTAAATATGTAAGAGATGAAATTAAAGGAAATCTCAATAAACACTCCTCTCATTAATCCTTTAAACGCAGTCACAGAGTTAGCATCTCTCACAGCCTGAGGATGGGACTTTCCAAAGCTTTGGTGAATGAAAATAAACGGAGGTCTACATTTTTTAATGTGAAACACTCTGTGTTAAACCCAGAGGATCAGAGAGCCTGTGAAGTATGAAACAATGAAGGAGGTTTGCCAACGTCTGTTAAAGCAGCTCCTTAAATAACGTCAAATGGATCCTCAGAGACTGTGGGAGCTCCAGGTGAGTGATTACCCGTGTTCAGAGGTCACGGGAAGGAGGGGGCTGACAATGAGAGGTGACGGGGTGAGGTGAGCCAAAGACATTCAGTCACTCAGAGTGGTTTCAAAGATTTCAGATCATAATAGAGAGCCGTACTCCAGCTCAAACTGTCAGATGGATCAGGGATGCTGGGAAAGAGGAAGTGGGTTTGGGATTATCTGAAGCCATGTGGGATGAAAACCTGCAACACACTGTTTCTCTGTCAACAGTGAAACCCTCTTTAGTTTCCTTCTTTAGTTTCCCTGTAGGGGTGATTAAAATCCCAGACTCAGAGTGTGCATGTTGGTGTAATGACACACAGACTGTCGTTAAAGGTCACTCTCTGTTTTTGATAAATAGGATCCATACTTTGCATACTTCCTCATTTATGTTTATTAGACCTTAAAGAAATAAATGAGGCCTTTTAATATGCAAACAAAGAACTGAGCTCTGCTCTTTAAAGGTAAGACTGGGTGTTTGTTTCATGTGCAAAACCATTAACATCAGGCAGACTCATTAAGCTGCATATTTAATATTCCAACATATTCATCAACTTTACAGTTTGTGGTTCTCAGGTTGTGACGGGGTCTGATGCTGAAAATGTGTGTGTCCAAACATCCACTGCTCACCCTAACACCAACTCTAAACATGTACCTACATTCAATTTATACAGTATACATCTGTTTTTCACTTTCAAGATTGGTGCAATTTGAAACGTTACAGCCCCTTATATATTGACTTGCTATTGTGTTAAGTATGTCGTACGTTGAGGAAGGCAATAATGTTGGGCACTGTTGTGGTTGTTAGGTCTTACCAATATTGTCTTACCATCAACAGCTATTTGATTAATATCATTTAAAACCAAACTGCTCAAATCTACTCACGTCTTTTCAGACGCACTTCTGAAATATTTATCTCACACCTCTGGGTCACCTAGGACTGCAAGCACCCCCTCTACCTCACCAGCACCAGGTGATGCAGAACCTCATCGTGTCCCCTCTACCTCAACAGCACCAGGTGATGCAGCACCTCATCATGTCCCCTCTACCTCAACAGCACCAGGTGATGCAGCACCTCATCATGTCCCCTCTACCTCAACAGCACCAAGTGATGCAGCACCTCATCGTGTCCCCTTTACCTCAACAGCACCAGGTGATGCAGCACCTCATCCTGCCCTCTCTTCCTCAACTGCACCAGCACCAGGTGATGCACCACCTCATCCTGCCCTCTCTTCCTCAACTGCACCAGCACCAGGTGATGCAGCACCTCATCCTGCCCCCTCTAACTCAACAGCACCAGGTGATGCAGCACCTCATCATGCCCTTTCTACCATAACAGCACCAGTACCAGGTGATGCACCAACTCATTCTGCCCTCTCTATCTTCAACATCACGAGGTGATGCAGCATCTCATCCTGCCCTCTCAACCTCAACAGCACCAGGTGAAGCATCAACTCATCCTTCCCCCTTTACCTAACCAGCATCAGGTGATGCAGCACCTCATCCTGGCCTCATCACAACAGCACCAGGTGGAGCAGCACCTCATCCTGCCCTCTCTTCTTCAACTGCACCAGCACCAGGTGATGCAGCACCTCATCCTGCCCCCTCTACCTCAAAAGCACCAGGAGAACCAGCACCTCTTCCTGCCCCCTCTAACTCAACAGCACCAGGTGATGCAGCACCTCACCCTGCCCCCTCTACCTCACCAGCACCAGGTGATGCAGCAACTCATCCTTCCCCCTCTACCTCACCAGCACCAAGTGATGCAGCATCTCATCTTGTTCCCCCTCTACCTCAACAGCACAAGCTCCAGGTGATGCAGCACCTCATCCTGCTCCCCTCTACCTAAACAGCACCACCACCAGTAAATGCAGCACCTCATCTTGTTCCCTCAACAGAACCAGCACCAAGTGATGCAGCACCTCATCCTGTCCCCTTTTTCTCAACAGCACCAGGTGATGCAGCACCTCATCCTTTCCCCTCTTACCCAACAGCCCCACTACCAGGTGATGCAGCACCTCATCCTTCCCCCTTTACCTAACAAGCATCAGGTGATGCAGCACCTCATCCTGCCCTCTCTTCCTCAACTGCACCAGCACCAGGTGATTCAGCACCTCATCCTGCCCCCTCTACCTCAACAGCACCAGGTGATGCAGCACCTCATACTTTCCCCTCTTCCTCAACAGCACCAGCACCAGGTGATGCAGCATCTCATCCTGCCCTCTCAACCTCAACAGCACCAGGTGAAGCATCACCTCATCCTGCCCCCTCTACCCAAAAGCACCACTACCAGGTGATGCAGCACCTCATCCTTCCCCCTTTACCTAACCAGCATCAGGTGATGCAGCACCTCATCCTGGCCTCACCACAACAGCACCAGGTGAAGCAGCACCTCATTATGTCCCCTCTACCTCAACAGCACCAGCACCAAGTGATGCAGCACCTCATTCTGCCCCCTCTACCTAAACAGCACCAGCACCTGGAGATGCAGCACCTCATCCATTCCCCTCAACAGAAACAGCACCAGGTGATGCAGCACCTTATTCTGCCCCCTCTACCTAAACAGCACCACCACCAGGCAATGCAGCACCTCATCTTGTTCCCTCAACAGCACCAGCACCAAGTGATGCAGCACCTCATCCTGTCCCCTCTTCCTCAACAGCACCAGGTGATGCAGCACCTCATCCTGCTCCCCTCTACCTCAACAGCATCAGCACCAGGTGATGCAGCACCTCATCCTTCCCCCTCTACCTCACCAGCACCAGGTGATGCAGCACCTCATCCAGTCCCCTCTACCTCAACAGCACCAGGTGATGCAGCACCTCAGCCAGTCCCCTCTAACTCAACAGCACCAGCACCAGGTGATGCAGCACCTCATCCATTCCCCTCAACAGCACCAGCACCAGGTGATGCAGCACCTCATCCTGTCCCCTCTTCCTCAACAACACCAGCTGATGCAGCACCTCAGCCAGTCTCCTCTACGTCAACTGCACCAGCACCAGGTGATGCAGCACCTCATACTTTCCCCTCTTCCTCAACAGCACCAGCACCAGGTGATGCAGCATCTCATCCTGCCCTCTCTTCCTCAACAGCAACAGCACAAAGTGATGCAGCACCTCATCTTGATCCCTCTTCCTCAACAACACCAGGTGATGCAGCACCTCATCCTGTCCCCTCTACCTCAACAGCACCAGCACCAAGTGATGCAGCACCTCATTCTGCCCCCTCTACCTAAACAGCACCAGCACCTGGAGATGCAGCACCTCATCCATTCCCCTCAACAGAAACAGCACCAGGTGATGCAGCACCTTATTCTGCCCCCTCTACCTAAACAGCACCACCACCAGGCAATGCAGCACCTCATCTTGTTCCCTCAACAGCACCAGCACCAAGTGATGCAGCACCTCATCCTGTCCCCTCTTCCTCAACAGCACCAGGTGATGCAGCACCTCATCCTGCTCCCCTCTACCTCAACAGCATCAGCACCAGGTGATGCAGCACCTCATCCTTCCCCCTCTACCTCACCAGCACCAGGTGATGCAGCACCTCATCCAGTCCCCTCTACCTCACCAGCACCAGGTGATGCAGCACCTCAGCCAGTCCCCTCTACCTCAACAGCACCAGCACCAGGTGATGCAGCACCTCATCCATTCCCCTCAACAGCACCAGCACCAGGTGATGCAGCACCTCATCCTGTCCCCTCTTCCTCAACAACACCAGCTGATGCAGCACCTCAGCCAGTCTCCTCTACGTCAACTGCACCAGCTCCAGGTGATGCAGCACCTCATACTTTCCCCTCTTCCTCAACAGCACCAGCACCAGGTGATGCAGCATCTCATCCTGCCCTCTGAACCTCAACAGCCCCAGGTGAAGCATCACTTCATCCTGCCCCCTCTACCCAAAAGCACCACTACCAGGTGATGCAGCACCTCATCCTTCCCCCTTTACCTAACCAGCATCAGGTGATGCAGCACCTCATCCTGGCCTCACCACAACAGCACCAGGTGAAGCAGCACCTCATCCTGCCCTCTCTTCCTCAACTGCACCAGCACCAGGTGATGCAGCACCTTATCCTGCCCCCTCTACCTCAAAAGCACCAGGAGAACCAGCACCTCTTCCTGCCCCCTCTAACTCAACAGCACCAGGTGATGCAGCACCTCATCCTGCCCTTTCTACCTAAACAGCACCAGCACCAGGTGATGCACCAACTCATTCTGCCTCCTCTACCTCAACAGCACCAGAACAAGGTGATGCAGCACATCATCAAGCCCCCTCTACCTCAACAGCACCAGCTGATGCAGCACCTCAGCCAGTCTCCTCTACGTCAACTGCACCAGCACCAGGTGATGCAGCACCTCATACTTTCCCCTCTTCCTCAACAGCACCAGCACCAGGTGATGCAGCATCTCATCCTGCCCTCTCTTCCTCAACAGCAACAGCACAAAGTGATGCAGCACCTCTTCTTGATCCCTCTTCCTCAACAACACCAGGTGATGCAGCACCTCATCCTGTCCCCTCTACCTCAACAGCACCAGCACCAAGTGATGCAGCACCTCATTCTGCCCCCTCTACCTAAACAGCACCAGCACCTGGAGATGCAGCACCTCATCCATTCCCCTCAACAGAAACAGCACCAGGTGATGCAGCACCTTATTCTGCCCCCTCTACCTAAACAGCACCACCACCAGGCAATGCAGCACCTCATCTTGTTCCCTCAACAGCACCAGCACCAAGTGATGCAGCACCTCATCCTGTCCCCTCTTCCTCAACAGCACCAGGTGATGCAGCACCTCATCCTGCTCCCCTCTACCTCAACAGCATCAGCACCAGGTGATGCAGCACCTCATCCTTCCCCCTCTACCTCACCAGCACCAGGTGATGCAGCACCTCATCCAGTCCCCTCTACCTCACCAGCACCAGGTGATGCAGCACCTCATCCAGTCCCCTCTACCTCAACAGCACCAGCACCAGGTGATGCAGCACCTCATCCATTCCCCTCAACAGCACCAGCACCAGGTGATGCAGCACCTTATCCTGCCCCCTCTACCTCAAAAGCACCAGGAGAACCAGCACCTCTTCCGGCCCCCTCCAACTCAACAGCACCAGGTGATGCAGCACCTCATCCTGCCCTTTCTACCTAAACAGCACCAGCACCAGGTGATGCACCAACTCATTCTGCCTCCTCTACCTCAACAGCACCAGAACAAGGTGATGCAGCACATCATCAAGCCCCCTCTACCTCAACAGCACCAGGTGATGCAGCACCTCACCCTGCTCCCTCTACCTCACCAGCACCAGGTGATGCAGCAACTCATCCTGCCTCCTCTACCTCAACAGCACCAGGTGATGCAGCACCTCATCTTGTTCCCTCAAAAGCACCAGCACCAAGAAATGCAGCACCTCATCCAGCCCACTCTACCTCAACAGCACCAGGTGATGCAGCACCTCATCCTGTCCCCTCTACCTCAACAGCACCAGCACCAAGTGATGCAGCACCTCATTCTGCCCCCTCTACCTAAACAGCACCAGCACCTGGAGATGCAGCACCTCATCCATTCCCCTCAACAGAAACAGCACCAGGTGATGCAGCACCTTATTCTGCCCCCTCTACCTAAACAGCACCACCACCAGGCAATGCAGCACCTCATCTTGTTCCCTCAACAGCACCAGCACCAAGTGATGCAGCACCTCATCCTGTCCCCTCTTCCTCAACAGCACCAGGTGATGCAGCACCTCATCCTGCTCCCCTCTACCTCAACAGCATCAGCACCAGGTGATGCAGCACCTCATCCTTCCCCCTCTACCTCACCAGCACCAGGTGATGCAGCACCTCATCCAGTCCCCTCTACCTCACCAGCACCAGGTGATGCAGCACCTCAGCCAGTCCCCTCTACCTCAACAGCACCAGCACCAGGTGATGCAGCACCTCATCCATTCCCCTCAACAGCACCAGCACCAGGTGATGCACCAACTCATTCTGCCTCCTCTACCTCAACAGCACCAGAACAAGGTGATGCAGCACATCATCAAGCCCCCTCTACCTCAACAGCACCAGGTGATGCAGCACCTCACCCTGCTCCCTCTAACTCACCAGCACCAGGTGATGCAGCAACTCATCCTGCCTCCTCTACCTCAACAGCACCAGGTGATGCAGCACCTCATCTTGTTCCCTCAAAAGCACCAGCACCAAGAAATGCAGCACCTCATCCAGCCCACTCTACCTCAACAGCACCAGGTGATGCAGCACCTCATCCTGTCCCCTCTACCTCAACAGCACCAGCACCAAGTGATGCAGCACCTAATTCTGCCCCCTCTACCTAAACAGCACCAGCACCTGGAGATGCAGCACCTCATCCATTCCCCTCAACAGAAACAGCACCAGGTGATGCAGCACCTTATTCTGCCCCCTCTACCTAAACAGCACCACCACCAGGCAATGCAGCACCTCATCTTGTTCCCTCAACAGCACCAGCACCAAGTGATGCAGCACCTCATCCTGTCCCCTCTTCCTCAACAGCACCAGGTGATGCAGCACCTCATCCTGCTCCCCTCTACCTCAACAGCATCAGCACCAGGTGATGCAGCACCTCATCTTGATCCCTCTTCCTCAACAACACCAGGTGATGCAGCACCTCATCCAGTCCCCTCTACCTCACCAGCACCAGGTGATGCAGCACCTCAGCCAGTCCCCTCTACCTCAACAGCACCAGCACCAGGTGATGCAGCACCTCATCCATTCCCCTCAACAGCACCAGCACCAGGTGATGCAGCACCTCATCCTGTCCCCTCTTCCTCAACAACACCAGCTGATGCAGCACCTCATCCTGCCCTTTCTACCTAAACAGCACCAGCACCAGGTGATGCACCAATTCATTCTGCCTCCTCTACCTCAACAGCACCAGAACAAGGTGATGCAGCACATCATCAAGCCCCCGCGACCTCAACAGCACCAGGTGATGCAGCACCTCAACCTGCTCCCTCTACCTCACCAGCACCAGGTGATGCAGCAACTCATCCTGCCTCCTCTACCTCAACAGCACCAGGTGATGCAGCACCTCATCTTGTTCCCTCAAAAGCACCAGCACCAAGAAATGCAGCACCTCATCCAGCCCCCTCTACCTCAACAGCACCAGGTGATGCAGCACCTCATACTGTCCCCTCTACCTCAACAGCACCAGCATCAAGTGATGCAGCACCTCATTCTGCCCCCTCTACCTAAACAGCACCAGCACCTGGAGATGCAGCACCTCATCCATTCCCCTCAACAGAAACAGCACCAGGTGATGCAGCACCTTATTCTGCCCCCTCTACCTAAACAGCACCACCACCAGGCAATGCAGCACCTCATCTTGTTCCCTCAACAGCACCAGCACCAAGTGATGCAGCACCTCATCCTGTCCCCTCTTCCTCAACAGCACCAGGTGATGCAGCACCTCATCCTGCTCCCCTCTACCTCAACAGCATCAGCACCAGGTGATGCAGCACCTCATCTTGATCCCTCTTCCTCAACAACACCAGGTGATGCAGCACCTCATCCAGTCCCCTCTACCTCACCAGCACCAGGTGATGCAGCACCTCAGCCAGTCCCCTCTACCTCAACAGCACCAGCACCAGGTGATGCAGCACCTCATCCATTCCCCTCAACAGCACCAGCACCAGGTGATGCAGCACCTCATCCTGTCCCCTCTTCCTCAACAACACCAGCTGATGCAGCACCTCATCCTGCCCTTTCTACCTAAACAGCACCAGCACCAGGTGATGCACCAACTCATTCTGCCTCCTCTACCTCAACAGCACCAGAACAAGGTGATGCAGCACATCATCAAGCCCCCTCTACCTCAACAGCACCAGGTGATGCAGCACCTCACCCTGCTCCCTCTACCTCACCAGCACCAGGTGATGCAGCAACTCATCCTGCCCCCTCTACCTAAACAGCACCACCACCAGACAATGCAGCACCTCATCTTGTTCCCTCAACAGCACCAGCACCAAGTGATGCAGCACCTCATCCTGTCCCCTCTTCCTCAACAGCACCAGGTGATGCAGCACCTCATCCTGCTCCCCTCTACCTCAACAGCATCAGCACCAGGTGATGCAGCACCTCATCTTGATCCCTCTTCCTCAACAACACCAGGTGATGCAGCACCTCATCCAGTCCCCTCTACCTCACCAGCACCAGGTGATGCATCACCTCAGCCAGTCCCCTCTACCTCAACAGCACCAGCACCAGGTGATGCAGCACCTCATCCATTCCCCTCAACAGCACCAGCACCAGGTGATGCAGCACCTCATCCTGTCCCCTCTTCCTCAACAACACCAGCTGATGCAGCACCTCATCCTGCCCTTTCTACCTTAACAGCACCAGCACCAGGTGATGCACCAACTCATTCTGCCTCCTCTACCTCAACAGCACCAGAACAAGGTGATGCAGCACATCATCAAGCCCCCTCTACCTCAACAGCACCAGGTGATGCAGCACCTCAGCCAGTCTCCTCTACGTCAACTGCACCAGCACCAGGTGATGCAGCACCTTATCTTGCCCTCTCTTGCTCAACAGCACCAGGCAATGCAGCACCTCATCCAGTCCCCTCTTCCTCAACAGCAGCAGGTGATGCAGCACCTCATCCAGTCCTTTCCTCAACAGCACCAGGTGATGCAGCACCTCATCCATTCCCCTCAACAGCAACAGCACAGAGTGATGCAGCACCTCATCCTGCTCCCTTCTACCTCAACAGCATCAGCACCAGGTGATGCAGCACCTCATCTTTCCCCCTCTACCTCAACAAAAGTAGGTGATGCATCACCTAATCCTGCCCCCTCTACCTCAACAGCACCAGGTGATGCAGCACCTCATCCAGTCCTTTCCTCAACAGCACCAGAGGATGCAGCACCTCATCCATCCCCCTCAACAGCAACAGCACAGAGTGATGCAGCACCTCATCCTGCTCCCTTCTACCTTAACAGCATCAGCACCAGGTGATGCAGCACCTCATCTTTCCCCCTCTACCTCAACAAAAGTAGGTGATGCATCACCTCATCCTGCCCCCTCTACCTCAACAGCAGCAGGTGATGCAGCACCTCATCCAGTCCTTTCCTCAACAGCACCAGGTGATGCAGCACCTCATCCATTCCCCTCAACAGCAACAGCACAGAGTGATGCAGCACCTCATCCTGCTCCCTTCTACCTCAACAGCATCAGCACCAGGTGATGCATCACCTCATCCTGCCCCCTCTACCTCAACAGCACCAGGTGAAGCAGCACCTCATCCTGCCCTTTCTACCTCAACAGCACCAGCACCAGGTGATGCAGCACCTCATCTTGTTCCCTCAACAGCAGAAGCACCAGGTGATGCAGCACCTCATCCTTTCCCCTCTTCCTCAACAACACCAGCTGATGCAGCACCTCAGCCAGTCCCCTCTACCTCAACAGCACCAGCACCAGGTGATGCAGCACCTCATCCATTCCCCTCAACAGCACCAGCACCAGGTGATGCAGCACCTCATCCTGTCCCCTCTTCCTCAACAACACCAGGTGATGCAGCACCTCATCCATTCCCCTCAACAGCACCAGCACCAGGTGATGCAGCACCTCATCCTGTCCCCTCTTCCTCAACAACACCAGCTGATGCAGCACCTCATCCAGTCCCCTCTTCCTCAACAGCAGCAGGTGATGCAGCACCTCATCCAGTCCTTTCCTCAACAGCACCAGGTGATGCAGCACCTCATCCATTCCCCTCAACAGCAACAGCACAGAGTGATGCAGCACCTCATCCTGCTCCCTTCTACCTCAACAGCATCAGCACCAGGTGATGCAGCACCTCATCTTTCCCCCTCTACCTCAACAAAAGTAGGTGATGCATCACCTCATCCTGCCCCCTCTACCTCAACAGCACCAGGTGATGCAGCACCTCATCCTGCCCTTTCTACCTCAACAGCACCAGCACCAGGTGATGCAGCACCTCATCTTGTTCCCTCAACAGCAGAAGCACCAGGTGATGCAGCACCTCATCCTTTCCCCTCTTCCTCAACAACACCAGCTGATGCAGCACCTCAGCCAGTCTCCTCTACGTCAACTGCACCAGCACCAGGTGATGCAGCACCTTATCTTGCGCCCCTCTACCTCAACAGCACCAGGCAAAGCAGCACCTCATCCAGTCCCCTCTTCCTTAACAACACCAGGTGATGCAGCACAACATTCTGTCCCCTCTTCCTCAACAGCACCAGGTGATGCATCACCTCATCCTGCCCCCTCTACCTCACCAGCACCAGGTGATGCAGCACCTCATTCTGCCCCCTCTACCTAAACAGCACCACCACCAGGCAATGCAGCACCTCATCTTGTTCCCTCAACAGCACCAGCACCAAGTGATGCAGCACCTCATCCTGTCCCCTCTTCCTCAACAGCACCAGGTGATGCAGCACCTCATCCTGCTCCCCTCTACCTCAACAGCATCAGCACCAGGTGATGCAGCACCTCATCCTTCCCCCTCTACCTCACCAGCACCAGGTGATACGGCACCTCATCCAGTCCCCTCTACCTCACCAGCACCAGGTGATGCAGCACCTCAGCCAGTCCCCTCTACCTCAACAGCACCAGCACCAGGTGATGCAGCACCTCATCCATTCCCCTCAACAGCACCAGCACCAGGTGATGCAGCACCTCATCCTGTCCCCTCTTCCTCAACAACACCAGCTGATGCAGCACCTCATCCAGTCCCCTCTTCCTCAACAGCAGCAGGTGATGCAGCACCTCATCCAGTCCTTTCCTCAACAGCACCAGGTGATGCAGCACCTCATCCATTCCCCTCAACAGCAACAGCACAGAGTGATGCAGCACCTCATCCTGCTCCCTTCTACCTCAACAGCATCAGCACCAGGTGATGCAGCACCTCATCTTTCCCCCTCTACCTCAACAAAAGTAGGTGATGCATCACCTCATCCTGCCCCCTCTACCTCAACAGCACCAGGTGATGCAGCACCTCATCCTGCCCTTTCTACCTCAACAGCACCAGCACCAGGTGATGCAGCACCTCATCTTGTTCCCTCCACAGCAGAAGCACCAGGTGATGCAGCACCTCATCCTTTCCCCTCTTCCTCAACAACACCAGCTGATGCAGCACCTCAGCCAGTCTCCTCTACGTCAACTGCACCAGCACCAGGTGATGCAGCACCTTATCTTGCGCCCCTCTACCTCAACAGCACCAGGCAATGCAGCACCTCATCCAGTCCCCTCTTCCTTAACAACACCAGGTGATGCAGCACAACATCCTGTCCCCTCTTCCTCAACAGCACCAGGTGATGCATCACCTCATCCTGCCCCCTCTACCTCACCAGCACCAGGTGATGCAGCACCTCATCCTGCCCTCTCTACCTCAACTGCACCAGCACCAGGTGATGCAGCACCTTATCTTTTGCCCCTCTACCTCAACAGCACCAGGCAATGCAGCACCTCACCCTGCCCCCTCTTCCTCAACAGCACCAGGTGATGCATCACCTCATCCTGCCCCCTCTACCTCACCAGCACCAGGTGATGCAGCACCTCATTTTGTTCCCTCAACAGCACCAGCACCAGGTGATACAGCATCTGATCCAGTCCCCTCCACTCCAGCACCGCCCAGCAATGCAGAAGCTCCACCACCAGACCCTGTGGACTGGCCATCTGTGTCATCTAATATGGTTACATCAGAAATTGTTCTCCGAGGAACATCTCAGGTCAAAAGCACTTTCTGGTTTCCTAAACAAAAAGATGGGAGAAGGTGCCAGCACGATTATTTCAACAGAGTCTTAGTCACCGGAGATTAAATCAAAAGAAGCTGGCTAATCTACTCTCCAAAAATGATAGTTTGCATTGCTTCTGTTGCAAGCTTTTTTCAAGGAAAGATGTAAAATTGAGTAGAGAAGGACTAAAGGATTGGAAAAATGCTAGCACATTACTCAAGACCCATGAGGATAGCCAGGAGCACAATGCCAACATGGAAAGAACTGGAGGTCCGTCTAGCAAAGGGGCTGACAGTTGATAAACAAGAGATGGCCCTCCTTCAGGGTGAGAGAAATAGGTGGTGTGAAGATCTTACTAGATTAGTGGCAATAATTCAGTCCTTAGCTGAGAGGAACATGGCTCTAAGGGGAAAAACAAACACATTATATAAACCAGATAATGGCAACTTTCTCAAGCAAGTGGAGCTTATGGCCAAATTTGATCTAGTGATGATGCACCCAGGGCCGGTCCGTCCTGCAGGCGAAGCAGTTTCCTGCCTGGGGCGCCAGGTGTACTTAGGGCGCTGCCAGTGGCCCACACACACACACACACAAAAAAAAATAAATAAAAAAAATGGGCGCCCAGGTGCCCCCCTCCTTTTCTACACAATGAACAAATAAGCAAGAATAAATACACTTTTTATTTACAATATTTCATCAGGCCTGGCTGATGCACTTTAACAGAGACACGATGCTGCTGCTTGCTTTAGTGAGGGGGGTATGTCACTGCACAACTGGAGCCCAATCAGGACGTGCACGTCGATGTAATGTAAACACAACTACATGGTTGGTGCCGCCGCCGCCACACGTATCATGTCAGGCAGACAGGTAGCGTTCTTTAAAAATGAAAAGGCACAAGCCCTCAGGTGCGCAGGGCAGAAAACTGAGAAAAGAGGAGGAGGAATGGAAAGCCCAATTAAGGGGTAAGCTATGTCAACAAAGCGCTGTTTCGCGTTTCTGTGTTATTTTATGCTGATTGGCGCTAACGCTAAGTAATGAAGCTAAAGTCAAAGCTAGCTAGATAATGGAATGTTATGATGAGCTATTGATAGATTCATACAGATTGAGATGAATGCTCAACCCTCACGTTTGGGCTTAGTAGTTTTATTACCAAAAACTAGGTTACTACCATACACCAGCATTGCAGAGTTACAAACCCAAACCCTTGTCATCATGCTTGCCTAATTTGCCTTGAGTCTCAAAAGTAGTAGCAGGCTGCCCCATTATATCAGTGATAATGTGGCTACAGCTATCAATTAAAAAATTGATTTAATTTGTTTGTCCTGTGCAGCTATACATGCTTTTGCTAGGCTAATAACTGTACCTGTGTCTGTACAGACACACTCAGCTAATTCTTACAGCCCCCAACTCCTGGAGGAGCAGGGACTTCTACACCACTCTCTGAAGCATGTAAAGCTGCAATCCAAGCAGTCCGGGTCAGTTCAGTACGGTTTTGGACGGTTTTGGACGGTTTGGGACAGTTAAGCAGTAAACAAAGAGCCCGAATGGAAGACATGCAGCATTTCGTCCTCTCTGTGATTTTCATGTAACTCTCTGTTACAAAGTGCAATCAAGCTTTGTTTCAGAGAAGTCTGTGAGCCGCCAGAAGAAATACAGCCGCTGTCGGGGTAAGTGACGATTCTTTTGACCAATCAACGGTCTGCAGTGTGTTGCTCCACCTCCTGAGAGCGGATCGGTTCAGTCTGGCACCCATACGAAAGGGTCCCAAAAAAGTACGCTGGTTCGTCTCGGTTTTTAGGGATCCGTCCCGGGATGAGTCAGTGGAAACGCCGCTAAAAGCGCACCGTACCG
Source organism: Halichoeres trimaculatus (assembly GCF_033239565.1). NCBI lineage: Eukaryota > Metazoa > Chordata > Actinopteri > Labriformes > Labridae > Halichoeres > Halichoeres trimaculatus. The sequence goes on from NW_027437188.1 coordinate 205,358, forward strand.
AGACAAACCGACCCGGACTGCTTGGTGGAAACGCGGCTTAAGTAACTCCAGCCAATTATTGGTGGTCTCAGTGTAGTTGATAAGTTGTTGTAGTTCATAGTTACACCTTGCTATTACATGTGGGATTTAGTCAAATTTAATAAATTGTATTTGTTTTGTTTATATGCAGTAACATTACTGTACACATAAGACAATGCAGTGATGTAAGAGTATGAATGTGCTTTGTTTACAGCTGCACCTCCAGCTCCAACATCCCCAACATCCAGCACCTCCTCCACTGACACACACAGTGCAGCTCCTCCAGCCCCAACATCTGGTGATCTCCCATCTACACAGGTCTATGGAGCACAGTACATTTTCAGTGCAAGTTGTTAGGGCAAATGTTTGTTTTATTATTTTATCGTTATACATTTTATTTGACCATCCGTGTTTAAAGGAGTAAAACTGACTTTGATGTGATACAAAGAGTATTGAATAGCACCTTTTCTATGCATACAAAAATGCTTACTGCCACTAGGACTGGCTGACTTTGTTTGTAATTTTGTTAAAACTGCACTATATGACCTTTATAAATGTGAATGAGACATCCAATGCACAATTATCTTGTTTGAAGATTGTTTTATCGTTTTATTTGTATTTTTTTCTCTTACCTCCTTAAAGGGGTAAAACTGACTTTGTTATGTGAGCCAGAAAATTAAAAAAAAACATGTTTGTGTTCTTTAATTTGTGGTGATGTCTGAGTGATGTTTGTTAGTGGGGGGGCACCCAAATGCCAATCTCGCTGGGGCACCAAAATGTGTAGGACCGGCCCTGGATGCAACATATTGGTAGGGTGGAAAATGATACAATCACACACATTACCTGGGAGTAAAATCCAAAATGAACTAATCCACAGCATCAGCACAAGAATTCTTGAACAAATAGTGGAAGAGATCAAAACATGCAAGTATTTCTCCATTATTTTAGACTGCACCCCTGACATGAGTCACAAAGAGCAACTCTCTGTCATTGTTAGGATTGTGACACAGGAGGACGCACCACAAATTAAAGAACACTTTTTGGGCTTTCTCATGGCAGAGGAGTCAACAGGGGAAAGCTTGTCAGCTCTCATCCTCAAAAGGCTGGAGGAGCTAAACATCCTCTTCGAGGACTGCAGAGGTCAGTCCTATGACAATGGTGCCAATATGAAGGGGAAGAATAAAGGTGTTCAGGCTAGGCTGCTTCAGCAGAACCCAGGAGCCTTTCTTGTCCCATGTGGTGCCCACACTTTAAATTTGGTAGTAGCTGATGCTGCTAAGAGCTCAGCAGAAGCCATAGGCTACTTTGGATATTTGTCCAAATTATTCACACTGTTCTCTGCCTCCACCCATACTACCAAAAATCCTGCCTTAGGGTGCCAAATTGCCTAGAAACGTCACTGAAGACACTTCCTGTTCATTTACAGAATGATATTAAAACACTGAATCAGAGCAAACACCAAACACCAAACACCAAACACCAAACACTTTGGATTTTCAAACTGTGATTTTTTTCATTAAGATTTTCTGAGTGTTGTTACTATATTGTGAAATCTACAAATTCTTGATTTAAGTGTTTAACTAACTGAACATATCCGAAAAGAAATGATGACAGAAACAGATCTGTGATGGGTCCGTGTCTGTCTGAGGAGATCCATGCCTCTGGTCCAGTATCTGAGCCTCAGACCAGCATCTTTAACTGATGGTTTCAGATTTAAAGGGACGGAGCCTCAGAGCTTTACATCAGTTCTCAATCCAAGTCTGAGCAATTAAATATCAGCAAACTGAGGCAGTTAATCAGCTCGCTGCGTCTCTCCTGGTACGCTTTCTGTCTTCAGATGATGCTTCTCTTCTTCCTCCTCTCTCTGTGCGCCTCGTCCCCTTTCATTCCCACCCACACTCTTTTCTTTCTCTGTTTGTTTGTTGGCAGAATCAAACTTTTTCATCTTCCTCTCAGAAACTGCCCAGTTTATATCTCTTCATCCATCCCTCCATCCCCCCACCATGGGACAGGACTCTCCGTTCCTCCACGGCTACAGCAGAGCCTCTCCTCCTCCTCCTCCTCCTTTCCTCCTCCTCCTTTCCTCCTCCTTTCCTCCTTTGCTCCCCACATGTCCCCTCATTTTCCTCTTCTCTTTCCGCTTATTGCTTTCACTCCTCTCCTCAGCCTCCCTGTGTTCCCCTGCAGGGCGGACAGCTTTTCTGACTCACTAAGGCCTCTATGTGTGTGTGTGTCAGTGCATGTACATGTGTGGAGCTCTTCTCACACACTCACACACACATACACACATACACACTCCACGCCCCTCTGTGTGCTCACACAGTCGCCACACTGCTTAAAATGCCTGGTTGGAGTTCAAATCTTCATCCATCACGTCTACCTCCACCCAGAATGCTCACACACACACACACACACACACACACACACACACACACACACACACACACACACACACACACACACACACACACACACACACACACAGAAATGATGCGTGCATGAGATGTGTTCATCAGTAGATGTGTGTGTGTGTGTGTGTGTGTGTGTGTGTGTGTGTGTGTGTGTAGTACTCACACTGGGAGCGATACGCTGTAGTTGCCTGAGGGTGATGCGGTTATACATGGTGCTGATGTCCTTTCTTTGGTCGTCATATTCTGACACAGTGATCTGGAGAGACAAAAAATTTAACTTAACACACACTCACACACACACACACACACACACACACACACACACACACACACACACACACACACACACACACACACACACACACACACACACACACACACACACACACACACACACACACACACAGGTGTATGTATGAGGGTCAGCTCACGTTGGCCAGGTGCGTCTCCAGCTGTATGATCTCCTTGGACTTCTGCGTGGCGTTGTGAGCTCCCAGCATGCTCAGCAGTCGCTCCATCAGCGCCTTGTAAGCCGCCAGGATCTGTGCGGCACAGCGACATCAGCCCGTTAGCCAGGACAACATCAGTAATGACGGGTGACGGGGTGACATGTGGCAGAGTGGACAGGATAACAAAAGAACAGCGGGTGACGGGAGCAAACAGGCAGATTGATGATGAAGAAGAGGGAGAGCGACGAGTCGGTGAGACAGATGGAGGAGGAGAGGAGGAGCTGAGGGAGGGGAGAAGGCTGGAAGGGCAGATGGAGAGGAGACAAGGCCTTCAATGGAGGTAAGGATAGAGCAGGAGAGGGAAAGGAGTCAGATCAGCGAGTGGACTGGGAGCCCTCTCTGTGTCCTTGCTGGCGTCACACAGAGTATTCTGACTGATGTCCTGAAGATTGCTCTGAGTTGACCAGAAAACTGCCACGCAGTAATCTCATTTTTGACGCAACTTTTTAATTCAGATACAAAACGAAACCCACCAAACGCCATCTTTGTTCAACCTTCAAACAGTGCAGGCTCTTATTTGTTTGCTGTCATGGATCTGAGAGGGCAACCTAACGTGATCACCTACTGTGTTAAAGCTGCAGTACCCTCAGTGTCCACTTAAGGCTAGCTCTAGAAGCCAAGGAATAGAAATTTCCATTGAAATAACTGTATTTTCAGCCTGTCTATCAGAGGGTGATAGAGTTTCTTTCATGACCTGAACTCTCCTTGCATCACTTCCTGTTGTATTGTTGTAAAAGTCCAGCCACAAAAATGAAGCCACTGTGGAAGTGTTGAAAACTGCTGTTTTTAAAGAGTCCACCTGAGGCTGGCTCCAGGAACAGGAACTACATAAACATCAAGCCCAAAAACAGGATCTTTATGGCAAACACAGAAATGCTAAGGCTACAGCCTCATTTAAGAAAGAAAAAAGAAACATGTTCTGTTCTGAAAAACTCATTTCTCTTTCCACGCTCTCTGACTGTAGGCCCATCTGTGTTTCTGTAGACAGGAAGTTAGTTAAGCACTGTTCCCATCTGGCAGTCCGGTTTGCATCAGTAAAGTTTGATCCTGTATGTGTTCCCACTGCCAACTATGTCCTTCTCGGGAGGCAGCATGTAAGCTGGATGCTGATGGCTGCGTCAGCTATGTGATACCATGAGGGCATAGCAGCATGACGCAGTTAACCCCACTTCTAAATCCAGCAAAGAAGAAAAACACAGTAAACAAAGAGCAAGAATGACAACAACATCCAGCAGTTTGTCTTCTTTAGTCTGGAGACTTCAACATGTCAGGGTTATGTGTTTATTACCACTGTGACACAGGAAGTGACGATTCTTTACACCAATCAACAGACTGCAGTGTTTCTAGCGCCACCTTCTGGGATCTGATCCATGTGTCTGGCACCCTAACAGAAGGGTCCCAAAAAGTGGGCCGGTGTGGGTGATTTGGAGACCTGTTCCAGTTTAGGCCAAAGAAAAGGCCACAAGATGTACCGAGACAAACTGAACCGCTAATTTAGGATATGATTAGGGATGGGTACCGAATTAGGTATTTTTATAGGTACCGAGTCAAAAGTACCGGGTACCGATTTACGTAAAACCAAAAGGTACCATGTTTAGGTACCTAAATGCATCTTTGTGACTGTGAGGGAGTGGAAGAGTAGGTGATTTTCCATGCTGGACATGAACACAGCATTGCAAGGTTATATACTGAAGAATAAAAATGATATATTGAAAAAAAAATAATATTTTACTGTTAAATAAATTAATATTTTTTACCACATAAACACAAAAAAGTACCGAAAAGTGGTACCGTTGAGTACCGGTACCAATCGCCAAGTATTGGGCATCAGTACTGTATCGTTTCAAATATGAAAGGTACCCATCCCTAGATATGATTATTTGGCTCAAAATGAGAACTTTCCTCAGGTTATTTTAGGCATTTCTGCCTTTTCTAGAGACAGGAAATGTGGGCCATATAAGGAGGAGAATGCAGCTAAAAGGTCAACAATACCAGCGACCAATGTGACAGTACAGTGTGAGCTCAAAGCAGTTCTCCAACCCGAGCCTTGATTCAAAGGCTTTTCTAAATCCAACTGAGCAAAGTTAGTCAGTCTAAACCAGCACTAAATGTGAATTTCTTTGTCTTTCTGATTTTTGAAGACTTCTGGACTGATGGAGTTCAGTAAAAACCCTGATTTGGAATCTACGTGTGAGTCAGTGTTGTGTTTGGGTGTCATGGGGTTGTGTGTCTTCTGGATCAGAGGGAGACGGCACACTGGTGTGTCAGACTGAAGACAGCTCTTTCTGGGTGACATGACAGGATGTGATATTTTTAAGGGGTGTCCTGTGGTCTGAAGGGGGAAGGAAAAAAGAAAGGAGAGGAAGGAAGGAAAGGAGGGATTGAGATATGTTGTACAGTCACAATGAGAGACAGAAGTGCGTGCTTACCTTCACACTGTCCTCATCCTGCCCGAGGTAAAGGCTCCTCTCAGGCAGCGTGAGGCCCTCCTGATCAACCTGCAGACACACACACACACACACACACACACACACACACACACACACACACACACACACACACACACACACACACACACACACACACACACACACACACACACACACACGTCACATCTTTCAGATACACTGACACACATGTTGCTCAGCCCCTGACAGCTGCACTTTCAAAGGACTGCTTAATATTTCAATAATCTGTAATAATGCCAACATTTATGAGCGCTTCACTGTAAGCTGAACATCTGAATTATGTATCAGGTTGAATAAATAATGTCAGCGTGCTGGGGATTTTTACGTCTGACTGATTAATCTCAGATTGTTCTTCCTGTGGTCCAAAAATACAATCAAAACTTGTTTGTTTGTTTGTTAGATGTGTTGTCAAAAAAAGAAAACAGAGCTGTTTTTCTGAACTAATTAGAAAAACCCCAGAGAAAATGCTCATGGTGTTTTAACACCACCAACAATACACAAGCGTTTCACTGAGACCAGAAACACAGAGTGCAGACTGCAGCGTCACTAAGCTAAATGTCTGCGCCGAGGAACATTTTAAAGTGTCAGGAGAAACCAAGGCGAACAAGCTACGTGTGCCATTTATCCATTCATCATCAGCAGAGGGATTTAACCCACACTTTAGTCAAACACACCACTGAAGGCTGTTTTCACCCGTGTAACACAGTCCTCGCTTCCTCTTTTCAAAAGCAAACTGTGCTAACTGCACAAACTATAATGACACCATATCTTTGTTATTGCAGACGTCCAATTTGATGGAACCTGCTGTTAAAGAAATTGTTCAATTTGCAGATTCTGTGGCATGTGAGGCTCCTGCTGAAAACACAGACCAGCTTTGTTGTTTCCGCAGTTTGAATAAATACATTCATTTAATAATCAATCAACGGGCACCAGGTTTGTGTTCAGAGAAAGATGACCCTGTCCCCTGAGGACGGCAAAAAAAGTGAAATGCATCTTTTTGCCATTGCTCCAGAATATCAGAGAGAAATGTCACTGTGCAAAGCATGCGACCAGTCCAGTCTCCCCAAGCTCCAGCAACTGAAGAACTTGTTGGTATACCTCCATGTGTATAAACTTTGAGTGGTCCTGGTTTAATGGGAAAAAGAAATGAAAGGTCCGTCCAAGTCTCAGCCAACAGGTCACAGGTTTGGGTCTAATTTAATGTGCCTCATAGGTATCATCACTGTGCTTACACACTGCAAGGGAAAAAAACAGACTACATCTACACAGAACCTGCGCATTACTGAACACAGTGAATGGAAGTCTTCACTCATGAAATAAATACAGTGGTTCAGTTCTAAAGATGCCATGAGAAGATCTGTTTTAACTGGACTGCAGCGCCACCTTCTGGCTCAGAGTCTCACACACACTGTTGTAATGACTTTCAGAGAGGTGTGTGTTTGTTTTAGAATTAAATGGAGATCTGATCCAAACAAATTTTCTTTGTTGAAGACATCTTTTTACTGGATACAACACACAGAGGCAAGGTATTTATCAGTACAGTTACGTAGAGCTACAGTTTGAAACGTGACATCAGGCAAACGTTGTAGCAACCGTCTATATGTATCGCTATAAGCAGCCCGGTGCTCTAAAGTATCTGAAGGCTAACGAGACAACAAGCTAACACTGTCAGTTTGTATGTAGTTTAGTAGCTGTCTATATTTAGCTCAGCTGGAAGCCCGGTGCTCTGAGACATGTCTGTAATGTGTAACGTTAGTGAATCCTGGTCATGTCCTGCCAGTCATCTACCAATCAGAGCTAACGTAACCTCACTCTTCATTTTATTGATAGACTCTCAAGTTTGAACAAACCACTGCAGAATAACTGCTGCACGGGGGTTGGAGTGAGCACCAGGCTACAACGTCTGCTTAATGTCACGTTTCAAACCATAGCGCCACCTAACTGTACTGATAAATACCTTACCTCGGCACACTGTATCCAGTAAAAAGTTGTCTTGAACAAAGAAAGGTTGTTTGGATCAGATCTCCATTTAATTCCAAAACAAACACACACCTGGCTAAAAGTCATTTACAACAGTGTGTGTGAGACTCCAGGCCAGAAGGTGGCGCTGCAGTCCACGTGTCTCCTTACAGCATCTTTAAAGACACCTTTTTTCAATTGAAATTCTGAGAAAACCATTGAAACTATGGGCTGTTTGTACTTTTGTCTTTAAGTCCAGTCACTAAGATCTGTGTTTGAAATGTAAATCTGAGGACAGCTCTGGCATGCCTTTGTTACACTTCTCAATAAACTCACACACGCTCCCGTAAGGCTCGAGGAAATGGCCACTTTGAGGACCATCATAAGTTTTTCTTTACAGTTTACATTTTTCAGACATTCTTTTTGGAAACATAATCCTCAGACTTTACACTCCTCAACCATTATAGCTCCGCCTCAGTCGTCTGTTCCCAATGCACAAACTAATATTTGCCAAGCAGTGGAGTTGCCCCCTGCTGGCTGCTCAAAGAATGCAGGTTTAAGGTGCACGAGCTATGATTTCAGTTTTCCAAGCATGTGGCTCACACACACACACACACACACACACACACACACACACACACACACACACACACACACACACACACACACACACACACACACACACACACACACACACACGCCATCCTTACCCTGATGGCGTTCCTTGAGGAGTTTTTGTCGTCTACGTTCACGGTCAGGGAGAAGAAGACAGCAGTGCTGTACACCCCCTGTGTCCTGTACAGCATCTCATTGAAATCCGGCCTCTGGGGGGCACCTTCCCTCTCCCACCCAGCAGCTCCAGGAGGGGCCCCCACCAGGTCCCAGCCCCCACAGCTGTCAATCACCTCTGTCATGGGGTCTGAGCCCAGCTTGTCAATCTCCTGGATGTTGACACAGGAACGGTAGAACTCCTTCACCTTCCGCTCCGCTGAGCTGGGCCCATACCTTCGAATGGGCTCCAGCAGGAGGCGCTGCAGCTTCTCCTCGTTGTGTTCTCCGATGGCGGTGATGATACCGTAGCTGAGTTTGTCCTCCGGGATGCCGTGGCGCCTTAACCATCCGCCGCATGCAAAGGAGTAAAAGTCCGTGCAGGGCTGAATGGTTGGGTCGATGTTGGACTGCACGAACCGAGCCGCCCGCAGCAGGGAGCGCTTACGCTGGCAGTCTTGTCGGCACTGCGGGTCCTGCTGGTCCAGAGAAATGTACTTAAGCGCCAGCATGCTTCCCAAGATGACGCACATGCCCGCTGCGAAAACCAGCGCAGAGAGGAGGCAGATCTCCCTGCGGCTCCATCGAGGAAGTCCTCCGCTGCTGCTGGTGCTGCTCAGGTCTCTGTTCCGACCGTTAGACCAGGTCCCTCCTCGGCCACGCCCCACATGACGGTCCAGACTGCCCCCCAGGTGGAGAGTCATGCCATTGCTGAGGATGTCGCTGCTGTAGCGGCCACCATATTTGACTTCCTGGAATTCATCATAGTGGGCTGTTAGAGAGTAGGTCTTCTCCATGACACCGAGCTGTGAGTGCGGGAGACGCAGCTGATCTGATAGGGGCTGTTTCTGTTTTAACGAACGTCCATGAGTGCTCCTGCTGAGAGAAACACGTGGACTAAGCTCTGAAGTGATGTCAAAACCCTGCTGGCTCTTTTCTCCAAAGTGCCCTTTATTCCACTCAAATCAGAATCCAGAAAAGCAAAGGGGTCCCATCATGCAGGGGAGATCTCACGGGTCCTGCTCTCATCCTCTTTCTCTCTGCTCCCTTTCCATTTGCTCTCCTCTCCTCGCTCCCTCCAACCAGTTACAGGTCACCTGTCGATAAAAATAGAAATGAGGTGGGGAGGGCTGTGAGTGGGGAGTGAGAGATAGGAAATTGAAACCGTGATTACAACAGCAGTAGCTGACAAAAAGCCTGTGTTTTGGCACTTTCCCCCACTTTGTCTGCTGGTGTTGTTTGTGGGCTAAAGCTGCTGGATTGATCACCGATAGTCATCCCTCAGGGAGACGGTGTCCCGGAGCGACGCCGGGCTTCGGATGGATCAATGTGGAGACAGGCAGAGAGAGGAGCATCAGCTGGCTATGGAGAGGTGTTACAATCGCTCTAACTTCACTGGTGTCAGCGCCAAATTGATGTAAAACTTTTTATTATCTGAGACGGACAGGAGAGGATTCATGACCTGGGTCTCACAAAGCTAAAGAAAGCAGCAGCTCAGGGGGTGGAGGATGATCCTTGTGGAGATTTTAGAGGGATAAGAAGACATCAGGATACAAGCAGCTGCTGTAAATCTTATGAGCACAAACCCTCCAGAGCTCTGAGAGCAGCTGAACACTGTGGACTTATTACTGTCTGTGCTCTGCAGCCACATCCCTCTGAAGCAGGGAGGATCAGAGGCTGTACCGCTGTCGTCATGTGATCCTGATTGTGTTGATTTGAGGTAGCTGATCATTTTCATCAGTCTCCTTTTTCTAATTCACTGAGGAAAAATGGACTAAACTTCACTTTAAGTCTCTTCTACCACTCAATATATACACTGAGGTTAGAGGAGCTCATAAAACAGATTTGGTCTAAATGTCTCATTTCTCTGTCAGTAAAAAAGGTGGGGCGGGACTCAAACACCAAAGTCTGCTCATAGCCCCACCCCCTACAAGCCCCCAGCGAGCTGACCTATCAGAGGGAAGGGGGTTCGTAGAGTGGGAGCCTTAAAGAGACAGCAGCCAGTTTTAGTTTTTAGTTTAGCTTAGTTTAGTTTTGGTCACTTTGAACATAAAACTGATCTACACAATAAAGAGAAAATGAAGAAATGTTGTGTCAATGCTATTTCTGCATCAACACCAAACAGTAAACAGCAACAAAACATGGAAAAAGAAATCAACATAACAAATAACAAATAACAAAACATGAGCGAAAAGGTGTAGGCTGAAGCCTTTGCTTATTTCACCTACCCTTTTCAAACTCATTTTCTACTCAGCTTCCTTTAGATTTATGTAGGACAGTAAGGTTTACATAACTAAATACTCATTAATCAGAAATCGACCCTTTGTCAATCCAAAATCTCAGACACGCTATGATTTCACACACCATTTCTGTAATCTGCAATCACCTTTTACCATATGTTTGACATTCTTTTATTTCTGTGTCTAATCCATTCATAGACTAACTCCATACACTGAAACACATCTTTCTCTAACATTCGCTCTGCTCTTTGGTTTAACAATCATACAACTCCCTCTGAGTTCATACTCACACTCTCTGATCTTAAAATACCCCTGGATACAATCTGGTAGCGTTTCATTGTATGCTCTGTACATCAGTGGGCAAAAGGAAAGGATTCAACCAGAGGATGAAATATGGGTTTTCAAAAACATCAGTGAGTGACAGTTTATTTTCAGCTGGAAATCATGAAAGGTTTATACAGAGGAGGACCACTGTGACAGAGTAAAAACTAAACACAAGCACAGCACCCAACATTACAAACTGGTAGGGTTTCCAACCGTCCCATATTAGCCGGGACGTCCCGTATTTGTGCCAAAAGAGGCGCGTCCCGTACGGGACATTGTTTGTCCCGGCCTCAGAGGTAAAGGCAAGATGCATATATTTTTCCTCTCTGTGTGCTATGCATTGTGTGTCTGGCTGCCTGCCATGGCCGTGCTAACAGTCGTGTGACCCAGTCCCAGTGCGTGCGCACTGTACTGTGTAGCGAGCGTAGACTGTACGGTAGCGAGAGACTACCTACCTACCTCTGAATTTCCTGAGGGAACCCTCCCAAAGGATTAATTAAGTTCCTATCTAATCTAATCTAATCTACCTTTTCACTGAGCTGAATCTGTGTTATGGTTTGGTAAGGAGCTGAAGGTCAATACCTGAGCTCCACCTGAGGATCCCTGCTGCACAGACTCAAGCCAGGATCGTCAGCACCCTGCTCAGGGGTGTTTTTAGCTTCGTTCTTCACTCTGCAGAGCTGGATATGCATCATTTATCTTTACATCCAACTGTCAGAGTCTACCTCTGATAGCCCCGAGAAGAGTCCCTGCCAAAAACACCTCACTGGCTACTTTCACATGCAGTCAATATTGGGGTTAAGGTCAATACTCTGGTTTCTGGAACATTCAGAATAACCTGTTGACAAGCGTGAGCTAACAGTGTTATTCTTGTTGACATCATATCCATATCAAAACAGAGACACGCAGACAACAACTACTGACCCACCACCAGTACTTCACACTGTTATTTCCACAATAATCAAAGGCGAGAATGTGAAGAAATTTGAAATTTCATTTTGCTTTTTTTTACAACTAAGACTTCCTGTACTTAAAAGACCAAGATTCCTGGCAAACAGAACATGTACGGAGTACATGAATGCAGGGTAATGTTCCTTTGGATGGGGATGTCCTACAATCCCCAGAATGCCTGACCAAATATTTAGGTTGGAAAAGGAGGAACCCAGGGGGGATCTTCTGGTTTTTAAAAACAGGAATACGAGTATATTCTGTTTTTAAAAAGAGTTATTGGTATTTACATGGCCGTGCTCAACCAGGCTATTGCTAATACTCAGAATATGAAAGGGTTAATTACTGCATGGAAACGTGGTCACTGTCTCATACTTAGATCGCAAAAAAAACAAAATCCAAGCGGGTTTATGTCTTACCCCAAACCATTAGACTAAGACCTGTCAGGTGGTTGAGGTTGGAATCCAATCCAATCCAATCAGACAGATTTTGCAGGAACGAAAACATGAAGACTGTTTGGATCTCAGTTTCTCATTGTGTAGGGTCAGCCACCAGAAAGTAATGCTTCATGCCATCACCCTTAATAGTTACTAAGATAGTGCTGACATGTCCTGACTGCTGTGATTGCATCGGTAGGGATTAACCCTGTTTCCACCAAGCAGTCTGATTTAGATCAGAACAGTTTGGTACAGGTTGGATCAGTTAAGCTTGGTCCTGTTTGCCCCCTCGTGGTAGGCGGGGTGTAATCCAGATGCCAATAGCCACATCAGTTCAGTGTTAGCGTGACACCATAGCAGCATGACAGTGTGCCCTACTTATAAACCCAACGAAGAAGAAGAAAAACATGACACAGTAAACAAAGATCAGCGATGAAGACATCCAGCAGCTCTTCTTCTCTGTGATCGTCATGTGTCTCTTTGTTACAAAGAACAATCAAGCTTTGTTTCAGAGAAGGCTGTGAGCCACCAGGAGAAATACAGCAGCTGCTGTCACACAGGAAGTGACCATTCTTTCAGCCAATCAGCAGACTGCAGAGTTTCTAGCTCCACCTTCTGAGATCAGATTGGATTAGTCTGGTACTCCAACAGAAGGGTATCAGAAAGTTGGACGGCTCATCTTGGTTATTTGGGGACCTGTCCCAAGATTAGTCAGTGGAAACCTTGTCTAATGCCCGCTGCGCTGAGATGACGCAAACTGAAGCGCTCGGTGGAAACAGGGCTTTTTAGGACTTCCTCTCAGGTGTAGCTGAAGGTGTGTCCACTGCCCTCTGTAGGGCTGCTCTTGACATGGGTCCTCAGTCTCAGTGAGCTCTCAGTACAGGTGCATTTTCTTCAGCATGAAGAGAAACTGAGAGATGATGCAGGTGGAAGATGGCAGCGAGGATTATGATATCTTATCTTTTAATAATATCTTGTAATATTTATCCGTCAGTCGTCTGTATCAGTGTGAGCAAAGACTCCTGTCAGCTGTTTGATATCACATCAACTCCTCTGTCAAATACACGCACCATCCATCCTCCATCTTTAACTCTCCGGATCCCCCCTTCATCAAGATGAGTTTCAGGAGAAGTCTGTGAGTTTGATCAGAGGTGAATGTTTGTACTGGAGAAGCGTCTGTGCTTCAGTCTAACTGAGTGAAGCCCTCTGCAGTTTGGCTGTAAATCAGTCTGATTGTCTGCTAAACGTACCAGCCAGAAATTAATCTGATCGTTCTTCAGCTGAATGGACACCACAGCTATATGACACAAGGCTCTCATTCAAAGCTTCAGAGAGGAGCTTTAGGCTACGTCCTGATGTAGTGTGGTGTCTTGGAAACCGAAATATATTTTGAATGCCTACGCCTGTCATTCACTCTAAAACTTTGGAAAACTCTGGTTTCATGGTTTTGTGTAGATGCCAGTAAACAGAGCTCTTGGTTCTCAAACGTCACAGCTGAATGGCAGGGTCTCATTGTGATCGGCTGACAGGGGTGTTACGTCTGGAAAACACTGACCTATATGGGTTTGGCGTGCTTCAAGACGCACTTAACTTTATGGCAGATTTTCCCGCTGCATGTGGACAAAAGCATTTTAAAAAACAAATGAGGGGGGTAATTTGTTTTTGACAATTCCCGGCTGCATGTGAACAAGTGACAACCTGTGTTCTAAGAGTATGAGATAATGCTGAAGCTCTAAAACCTGCTGTTCGTCCAGTGTTTGCTCGAGACTGGCTCCAGAAGATCAGGAAGTCACAAACACAGCTAAAAAAAAGCTGTTTTCACAGCAGAAATTAACCCATTTACAGCCTGGTTCAAAAAACATCTCCTGTCTGAGTCTCTAATTTCTCCATCAGCACACACTGTACGGGGGGGAATTTATAACTAGGCTGTACAGAAGATATTAGGATCACAAGCTCATCCAATCAGAGGCACAGCTTAGGGTCACGTGACCAACAGGTGCCTTGTAGCTGTATGCAAAGCCTTTCCCACTACCAATATGGCCGCTATAGCCGATGTGCTTCATTTTCTGTTTCAGAAACAGACGGTTGACGACGAGGGCCTACCTCCATGTTTTATACAGTCTGTGTGTGTGAACAAGGCCTGAGTTTCACTGTGTGCTGCAGTTCACGCCCAGCTCCTGCTAACTGTCAAACCTTCACTCACTGGGACTTTGGAAAAAGGCGGTTCCCAGAGCATTTTGTTAAATGCATCAAATGATAACAAGCTTTAAAACTGCAACCCAGAAATAATCCATTTCCCTGCAACAGAAGCCACAGTAATCATTCCAGTTTGCTTCATAATCAATTAAAATGTCCTGATTACAGATTTAGTTTTAATTGCCCTCACTGAGAGCTTCATGATGCATGGGTTTGAAGATTATTTCCAGGGTTTGTATGCCTTCAGGGGGAGACATGAGAGCAATGAGTGTCAGACTCATTAAAGGGAGGAGTGACATGTGGCAAAGGGCCGAGTTCAGCTGGGAGGGCGCCATTGAGCCCCGCTGCCGCCCTACAGGGGGCGCACTCCTTGGCATCCATATGACGGTCAACCTTTTCACTTTACAAGCATACAGGTCGAAGGATTTCAACCCGTCCTCCCGTCCCAGCAGGTGGAAAAGCTGCTGCCCCTTTAACTCACCGCTTCAACCAGCGTGGTCTCTGCTGAACCATCACACACACTCAAAGCAGTCCCTCTTTCTTCATCTCTTTTTCAAACCCACACACCCTTTCTCCTGACTCAAAACTCCTAGAGCCCTGTAATAAATTATGATACACACACACAAACACTCACATACACACACAGTCGCACACTCTGAGTGGACACCCATTGTATGGCTAATGGATTGGATCTTGTGGGTACCATCACAGGCTGAGGCATGTGTGATGAATGGCTATTTAGTGAACATGACAGGGCCTAATATCTGAGTCTCACTCACTCACTCACACACACACACACACACACACACACACACACACACACACACACACACACACACACACACACACACACACACACACAAATGCATGGATGCTTAAATGTATCAGAAACACAGCCCTGGTGATACATAGCACTGTGTCAGATGTAAAGCGTTTCCATACATCTTTCAGCAACAGACAATGACTAATTCAATTAGGGCAGGGTTCTCAAGATGTGGTGAGAGGACCTTCAGGGGTCTCACACATGGTATTAACCGTCCATAGCAAACTATCATGGTCATACGAAGCACACACAGAACCAACCAAATCTATTCCTCTGAGGAGATAGAGTGACGTTAAATCACACATTTTACTGACAGTTGAACTTTGACCTAATACATCAAGTTCATGTCACTCTGTGATAGAAATGTTCCGTCTTTCTCAGACCATACTGTCTCACTGTTGAACACATTCTTACATTTGTTAAGCAACAGTCCAGCTCACAAGTGATTCTGTAATGAGGGGAACATTTCAAGTCCATGGGTTATACTTATCAATTTTACTAAACATTAATTTCAAACAATGATCTATTTTACAGTGGGTCATTGGCTGATATTTCACTTCATCTGATACAGGAAGTTAACAGATTCATCATTTCTTTAGCAGAAAATGCTAATCGTGCTGGAATCTGAAGTTTTCGTGCTGTCTGATTTCTCAAATGTCAAGTTTACTCTTCAAAATTCACACTAGAAAACATGTTTGTGTTTGTTATTTTCAGCATTTTTTGTTAAAAATAATCATTAAAACATGACAGAGGTGTTTTAAAAGCTATTTAAATCATTAATTTAGATATAATTATTCACTTTGTGTGTGTCTGAGAAATCTGTATCAGCTGTGTTACCCATTGAAAAAACCCTATAAATCAACAATGGTTTGCTCCAAAGTCACATGACCCCAATCAGCTGAGGTCCCATCCTTTTTGGTGTGAACCTTGAAGAAAGTGTGTCATGTTTCAGCTCCTCCTCATCAATATTTGATCAGAATGATTGTCTGTACATGGGGCGCATTAACTGTTCATCAGCTGTGTTACCAACATGTTCTGCTCTTCTTACTATAGATGCTATAAAGAGCAAACTGTGAAGAAAAGGAGCAGAAATATGAGCTGATGGAGGTCAGGTGGTGCCATGTTCAAGGGACAAAAAAAGGAGGAAATGTGGACTGTGTTAGCATCACTAAATGTAGAGTTGGAGAGACAGGTTTCTCTCTTCTTGTCCTGTCAGCTGGTTACTGGGATTTTTGAGCCAGAATCCTTTTACATTTTCTCTGAACTGTGATATAAATGATGAGGGACCTTTCTAGGGGGCGTAGTCTGACAGAGAAATGTTGAATAACTCTAAATTCAGGATAAGATGGATTTATGTTGAAAAAATAGTCACAACTTTTGTCCATAACACAGTTGACAAAATAATGCACCATTTTTTATCACTTCAATATTGAAGAATTCATTAGAGCTTAAGCATGAATTTAGATCATTCCAGGTATCAACTTTGCAAACAAAAAGAATATGAAGCAGAAAAAGCACAGATTGTTTTATTTTGTAAACTTGAAATATTCCCCTAATCATAGAATCACTGTCACACAGCTGCATGACCACTACACTTCCTGCAGGGATGGGTCATGGTTTTTCAATATGTAGAATATTCTATTTATTATTATTATTGTTATTATTATTATTATTATTATCATTATATTATTAAGAAGAAGAAGAAGACAAAGCAGAATATGCACTTAAATTCATTTGTCCTGTCAGACGCTGGCTTTAGTGCATCCCAAAGTTGTTTGTTAGCCTCATTACACAACAGAAGAAGAAGAGTGATACCTGCATCAAGTAACAAAAGAAGGAATCATTAACAAAGGTGGCTGGTAATATGTGTGTAGAACTGTGAGATTCTACGGTGGCAAATCACATTCACTGAAAAAAAACCTCAAAACTTCCTGTTTTACAACATTTTGGTAATAGAAAGGTTAAGCTCTTTTCATTCAGACGAGTTTTTAAAACACTAAGTTTAAGCTGTACACAGAATGAAAATGTCTGGTTGTTCTGTGTTGTATTTCCAAACAATCCTACAGCATGGAGTCAGCTCCACTTCTGACCGTTACAGAGACACAGGTGTTCTGGAGTAAAGAGTGGCCGTGGCAACTGGTGACTCTCAGCTGAACGTGTCAGGTGTTGTTAGCTGAGAAGACACCAGCGAAGTCTGCTGCTGTGTTATTAAATGTTTCTTCTTTATCCAACCTCAGGTAACCAGGTTAGACTTCAAATCAATAACATTAACTGCTGATATTCTAAATCCAGCTTTTCTTTGGGGTTTTTAATGAAAAGTTTGTTTCAGGCTGAGGTTATGTGACTCATTTACCATCCATCAAAATGTTAATTAGGTAAAAAGTGCATTTTTGATGTTGAAGACCCTCATGCTGCTTGGCCACCCATCAAAGCTTGTCAGATTTGTTTTACATTCTGAATTCCTGTTTTTATAAGATAGTTACGTCGTAAAAACAGCAGGATTTTTTTTTCAAGTGAATGCAACACGCCACAGTAAGATCCAGAGACAGAGAAAATTGTGGTAAAATGTCACTGAACTTATTCATTGCTGTGTCACAGAAACACCAACATAAAGTCGACCAATCAGAAGGGACTCTGTGGAGTCCAGTGATGGCGGCTCTTAAAGGGGGAAAGTAATGAGCAAGAGAGACCCAAGCCGCTTGTGCACCACGCTGTGAACAGGATGATTTCTGCAGTAATAAAAGTGTGTTAATTCAGTCTCCTAGTGGACACTTGGGGAACAGCATTTTTTTTTTTCACTTCCAAACTGACTCCATTTCTCTGCTGTGTCTGCTTTCTTTGACCAGGTGGTTACCCTGTGATAAACTCAAACTGGTGAGTGTCCTCAGAGGTGGGGTCTGTGTTCTTCTCATACCAGTGAGTGAGCTCAGACCAGGATCTGCCCCCTGAAACAGGACTTCCCTGGCCCTGTTTGTCACTGAACTCAGTTTGGTTCAGTTTTTCAGAAAGCCGTCCTTCTCTAGAGGAGATTTAAATGAGACAAGTAGAGTTTGGGGGAAATCTATCGCCTTTGATCCGTTCATTAACATCTCTTCTTCTGTAAGTCTGTGTTTCTCCTGCATCTGCAGACTTCTCCCTGAGTGGGATTTAAAGCAGCAGCTTTGAGAGCAGGAGACTTTGATAAAACTGGAGGTGGAGGTGCTGGATTAAGTCACCCTGTCTGCTGAAAGGAGAGATGAGAATTGACCAGAATCTATTGTAGATGCTTCAAGACAAAGCAACACGGTCTGATGAATTTATCAGGTGTTGAATGAGGGTCTTAAAAGTCTGGAGCTGCTGAAACTCTGGTGTAAGCAGGAGCAGAGGCAGGGGATGTGAGTGTGCTGCTGAGTGTTAACCTCTTTTTAATGTGTGAAGCGGTTTGCTGGGTGTTACTGTACGCTGTTTGTCACTGAAGGCCGAGTGGATCCGTCCGTTGTTCTCCTGACCGCTAATGATTAATCCACAAAGGGGATCGATGGCTGATCGATCGGCAGAGGCCTCTGACGGAGCAGGTTCACGTGGCTGTCCTGCAGATGGATCTCTGCATAAATGTAGGAGGTCAAACAGACAATCAGCTGAGCATAAAAACGTCTCAATCATTAGCTACGCTTGGAATGATGGTTGTTGTGGGAGTGAGCAGGGGATATCGTCCAGAGGGAGAGTGAATGTTTCACTGATGGCACAGAAATGCAAACTGAAGCAGGGAGTGTGGGGAGTCGTTTCCACAGAGGGGAAGCATTCAGAGCTCACAGGCTGCAGAGCTTTGGACATCAGCACATCAACACTTTAAGAGCGTCCCCCTGGTCCAAGAAAGCGCTCAGATTTGTTACAGCTGAGACATGAAGGCACCTGGGGGTCAACATCTTCCACTTGCAAAGACGCCAACGATTGCTGGAGGGCGCATTAAAATGACCATAAAAGGAGCCGTAAATACAAACCCTGGCTGTTATTCACTGCACAATCAATACGTTCAACCTCCTGGTCTGTAACCAGAGACGTAACCTGCCCAAACTGCTCCATGAAGTTTAACTGCACGGAAAGCCCTGACGTCCCTCACACTCAGCTCTGAACCACAGCAGCACTTTCTGTCTCCACCAAACTTCTTTTCCCAGCTGCAGCCCGTGATGATATTTGTTGGCAGCCAGGAATAAGAGCCCCCCTCTCCTTTTTTTTATCTCCTCAGAGCGGAGTTACGTCACCTGAAAGCTCCTCTAAAAATGGGTTTATTATCCCTCTAATCAAAGTGGTCACAGAGCCTGCCCCGAGAGCTTCACGGCGCTCAGAGGGTTCAGCGTGGGAGTCAAACCCCCTGAGCCTTATCGCCCACCGCCAGAGGCTGCAGCAGAGCGCTACGCTGTGTTTGTATGGACGACACATTTGGACACACAGCTCAGGGGACTGATACAGAACCAGGGGATGCTTCTTAGGCTTGTAGCAGAGCAGAAAGTCCTCACAGCTGGGCATGTGTGACACGCCACACTCCTGCAGTGGTTACACCAACATGTTGTGCTTTGACCTGTTCTGAGGAGCAGCAACTCTTCTCTCTGTGTTATTCAAACACACACTCACTGAGCATTAAGTGCTTACACACACACACACACACACACACACACACACACACACACACACACACACACACACACACACACACACACACACACTGTAACTCTATCAACCTTAACGACTCCCCAAAGCCACATTGTGGATGGAAAAGTTTGCAAATATGATTCAATTATGACAAATTCATAAATACAGACAATAATCAGAGCGTTGGATGAGCGCTTCCTGTGCGGCTGTGCGCCTTTCTCTGCGCATTCTCTGCGCATTCTCTGCGCATTCTCTGCGCATTCTCTGCCTTCTCAGAGATTTTACACTTTTGCAGCAATGGTATAAAAACACACCCTCACAGGGTGTTTTCTTCAACAGAGTCAAACGTTATTGTGAGTGTTTTCAGAGTCCGTACAGTCACACCAAGTGTGAAGCATCAGTCACTGAATACACTCCGCAGCGTTTCACGGACTCTGTGCGTGAGAGGAGCGCGCTCTCCAGACGCGCATCAGGGAGTTAAACCAGCTGAACGCGAGTACAGTGAGGGTGTGAAGGCTGAGGGAGACAGTATTTACGATCCTCCCTGAACTTCTGGGGCGGTTCTGAAACTCGTGATACGTAAAAAAAGACGCGGATCGGGGTGGTGCTGGTGCGCACAGACGGAAAACGCGGATGGTGAGCGCAAACATTTACTTCAATAAGGTTTTTCTGCCCATTGAGATTTTATTTATTAATTTATTTATTCTCCTGGCAAAACAGTCACAGGCAAAATGTAAACGATTTTAAATCTTGAATAATAAAATAAAACAATGCAGAACAGGTTTTCCAAATTTCCCCAAATTCTGCAATGAATGATTTCCCGGCTGAAAATCCGTCTCGCTGTTTACCCTCTTACCTGTGCTTTGAAAGGTGGTCAAAGGAAGCAGCCTATCTATGATCATCGAAACTTGTAGACTCCTGCATCAGCCCGCGATGAATTATCTCCCAGACCATGTGCGCCAAACACGAGCTGACACCTCACCAACGTGTCAGCGGCCGAGACGTGACTTTCAACTTAATCTCGCAGTTTTTAAATTCATCCACGCTGTCATTGACAACAAAAAAGCAAAACTTGTGATCATTAGATGCCTGCTGTGTCATACCTCCACAGAGCTCACCGTCAGGAGGAAGCGCAGCCTCAGCCCGCTCAGCAGAGGTGAGCCTGGGTTTCCCCCGAGCGAGGAAAAAACTTGAGCAGAGAGCTTACCTGTGGCGAATCGAGGACAATCCCCAGCGGGAATGTGAAGGTGCTTTAAGCTCTGAGTGTGTAAAGATAGAAGAGAGATCCACTTCAGCGGAGGTCCGAGCGGATTATCCCTTTTCCCCTCCGGAGATCATCACACACCGGGGTCCACACCGCGCTCTGCCGCCGCCGCAGCTCACAGCCTCCGATGTATGGAGGAGGAGGAGGAGGAGGAGGAGGAGGAGGGAGGGAGGGGAGAGAGAGGAGGAGAGGAGGGGATTCTTCATTAACAAGGTAAGCCACACACACACACACACACACACACACACACACACACACACACACACACAGACTGAGATAAAGATATTGAGCAGATGTGCCTCCATACACCCAGCAACTGTTCTTCTTATTCGTTGTTGTGGTGTTTGTTGTCCACTGGCTCAGTGCTGATGAGGCTGGACGCACATTTGGATCAGACCTGAGCTCAGAGCAGCTCTGCTTGGGGTGTGTGTTTTTGTGGAAGGAGACTCACTTCAATTTGAGGCTTTCAAAGATAAAATCAGCAACAATTCACAAGGAAAAGCAGAAAATACACACTCAGCTCCTCAGTCTGGGAAGCCAAATCATCCTACAAAACAGAGCTTTTTAAAGATGAAAACAATCTGACAGCTTTCAAAATTTAACAGCCTCCGCCTCAGAGTCATCCTGTTCCAGTTCGGTCCAGGTTTAAGACGTATCAGAGATTCAGACAAATACCGACAAACCATTGTTTCGAATAAAAAGTCTTTTGCACACGTCTATGCCTGCTTTTTTTTCCTCTGGAGGGACATGAACATCACAAACACGTTGCACCAAAATTCCATCAAGCAAACAAACCAACTTTGCCACTAACACCACTTCGATCAGGGGTCAGCAACCTTTACTACCAAAGAGCCGTTTAGCTTCTTCCACCAGACAAAAGCAGCCACAAAACACAACACAGCTTGTAAAGTTTTATGTTTTATTCTTTGTCTATTTTTACCTGTTATAATACAAGAAAACTCCAAACAGAAGAGTAGTGTGCCTGTGAAGGCCGACTTTGACATGGATTTAACATGAAATACGTAGGCCTGTTTGAGTCCTTTGCATCTTTGTGTAAAACAAATAAATTAAAACTAGCCCACTTTGATATATACAAATATAGCTGCAGTTTAATAAAAAGTGAAGTAAAAGATTTTCTGAAAATGTCTTTCAGAGTTACATTTTTTGTTTGCTAATTTGTCATTACATATATTTTTTATTTTTCTATTTTTATCAACTTGTCTTTAATTTAATGATAAAATAGTATCACCTTTAACTCCATAATAGCTTACAATTAGATTTAAAAAGAGCTTTTATTCAGCTTAATGATTTTTGTTTTTTCCAAAGCCAGGGGGAGCCACTACAGGGACGCTAAAGAGCAGCAGGTAGCAGACCCCTGACTATGATGAATCCTGTCCTGCCAACCAGGGACTAACTACCTGATGGCTTCATTACCCAGAAAGCCCTGCTGGTGAGAGTAAAAGCTGTGGGGGGAGAGCTGGTTGGACCTGGTTGGTTCTGGAGATTTAAAGCTTGTTTTCTCCTCCAAACTGGACCTCGGCAGCCGCAGTGAATAGTTAAAAACACCTTCTGAAAACCGCGCTGCACTCCTGTGCTCCAGACGGTCTGAGAGGGCATTTATATTTGATAAGAGGCTGCAGACTTACAGCTGATAGAGATTAACCCTGAGCCCGCCTGGAGTCGTGCTGTTTCATGTTTAACCAACACTCCAAACAACACAACCTCAAGCTGAGTTTGGTGCTACAAGTTCGTCCACAGGAGGGTTTAACTCCTCCAACTTCATAACATCATTACAGTCTTTTACAAGCCCCTCAAAGACCCAAAAAGGAAATAATATCTCATCATTTATACCAGTTCTTTAACCCTGTAAACCTTAAAGGGGACATATCATGCTTGTTTCTCCTTTTCGCTATGCCAGACTAGGATGCCTGTAAAGCATTTCTGCCCTCAGTACAAGTCATTTAGTTCCTTCATTGCCCCACAATAGCGTTCTCAATATCCTCATTTTAGGCCATTCTGAAGATCTCGTTGAAACGCTCCGTTTGGAGAATGACCTCCAGTAACCTCGCAACGTCACAGCCCTTTGTGCTCTGATTGGTCAGTTCTATCAGAGGGGCGGAGGGGGTAGAGCCAGGGGGCAGTTTTTGCAGCATGGCAGTATTTACAAAATCGCCATACTGGATAGGGGAAACCCGGCAAGTTTGCTGTTTGCCAAAACTTCACCGTAAGGCATTGATAGCACTAATAAAATGGCAGAGTGTAGGATACGTCCTTTTGTATTGGACCCCGAGTCAGACCCGGACGGTTCTGCAGCTCAGGAGGAAGAAAATCCACCTGGACACAGATCATCTCAGGACACTTCAGTGTGGTGAGTCAAAGCGGTACTGTAACATGTATAGTTTATACGTGGAAATATAGACAGACTTCACCAATAAACTATTTCTATAACAGGGCTCCATCCTGCTCCTTCACTTTTCTCTGTCTGTTTTATCCATCATGCTGAAAGTGTAGTCTAAAGATCGCCTCTACCGTCAGTTCCTCACTATGTTATTACTCAGTCAAGTTAGCCAGAGCTAGTAAGGAGCTTTATTTATACTCTTGGTGGGTGTATCCCTCGGTGGTGGTTGTGTGACTAACTGACATCACAGAAGAGGAGCTGCTTTATCAGATTACTCCAATAAAAAGAAAGGATCCTCGTGTCGTCACGAAGGTCGAAATCTTGAAGCCAAATGTCAATGACCTATTTTCAGAGGCAACAAATCTCGTTCTAGGATATCAGAAAAAAAAACAATATCTCATTTTTTGAAAATTCAGGGGGTGAAAGGTCTTGTTTTCAACTTTATTATTTTATATGAAGGTATTAAATCAGGGATCAGCATGATATGTCCCCTTTAAGGTCTCCCAATGGGGCACTTTGAGGTGGCTTCATAACAAAGGATTAGGGTTAGTCCCGTTCACATAGACCTACATACTCTGCTTCATTTAACCAGGTCAAAGCAAGTTCTCATTCAAATATCAGATCAGATACTGATGGTAATTTCATTTGGCTTGTGTTTAAAAAAAAATCCTTGAGGGGAAAGCTCAGGTGAATGGTGCGAGCTGTTGACAACCTAAGCTCAGAGATGTCATTAGTCGTCATGACAGTGTGACCAATGTGAATATGATGTCCTCCAAATGAACCGGTCATCGTGTTCACGTAAGAGAGCGTGGAACAGCTCTCTGCTGCGTAAAGGTCACGTCTCTGTGAGTTACTCTGCTTTCCTGTGATAGTGGCTGATCCTGATTATCCAACTTCCTCCATAACATGGGGCTTGTGGCTACATTATTCTACGTGAAAACTAAGACAGCAATGAAATTTAAATAACCTGTAGCACTTTGTCACACTAACCAAGGTTTTCCCTTCTGTCCAACGTCTTGCTCGTGCTGGACATCGCTTTGGACAAAAGCGTCTGCTACATGTATGAAACGGTAGAACTGTAGCACAGCCTGTTTTTTGTGGTGATGGAATAATTTCTGCTGCTTCATTCTCAGCTGCTTAGCATGAAGCAAAGTGACGGCTGCAAGAATAGAGGCGTCCGAGTGTTGGAGCCAGCAATGAAAGGATCTGTAAAATAAAACAGTTGTCATGGTTGGAGGCTGGATGACGAGAGGTGAAGGACCCCGAGCACGGCCTGAACTTGAAAGAATTTATTTAACAAAACTCAAAGTCCAAAAACAAAAAAGAAATCCAAAGATCAAAATTTACAAAAACACAAAAAAAGGCACAAGGACCTGAGACCTGTTCCTCATACCTCGCTAACCTGGTAATCTGGATAATTTCTGGATTAATCTGACGTCAGGTAGGCTTGTTCCATCCCTTGAAACAGGTTAAATGAAACCAGTACAGCAAAAGATTGATAAACTTAAACCTGCTGCGGGCGGGGTTATTTCAGTGAGCTGGCTCTAAAGACACACACCCCGGCTCCCTTCCTGAGAGATCCTTGTTCAGAGGAAGGCTTTTATGGAACGCCATGACCCAGATCAACCAATGTGAACCCCACTCCCCTCCATTCAGGACATTTGCAAAACACACACTGCAAAACAGCCAGACTCAGAAACAGCTTTTCCCCCTGGCCATCAGACTGCTGAACGCCACATAACCCAGCCATACACACACTGGATAACCTCTGGACCTTGGATGTGCAATATTTTTAGTATTTTTAATATTTTCATATTTTCATCAAGGGACATTCATTATACCTCTACTGTGTGGTTCAGTGCAATATGTCTTCCTCTATTTTATATGACAGATTTTTCTAATATCTAGAAAAGTGCAATACACTTTCTAAATTTTATTTTCATATTATTCATTCTGGCACTTAAGTATTTCATATTTTTTATTCACTTATTTATGGACATTTCACTGTGTGTTGTTATAATCCTAGAAGCCATTGCAATGAAATTTCATTCCAAGTGCAGTGATGTGCTATTTACGTAATGACGATTAAGGAAGTCTAAGTCTAAGTCTAAGTGAAAACAAAACCATTCCCTTTTTTTTTTCAAAGATAGAATATTTGAATGCAGACTTTCCCAAAGTTATCAGCACAGCAGCTTTGTTGGTGTTCTCTCCATCCTCAACTCTATCTAAAAATGTACCCATCTCAATAAACCAGAGTCCTGCTCATAGTCTGAGTTTGAGCTCTGTAGTTCACCGTCCAGTCAGCATCATGAGAAGAAAGTGGAGCTGGTCTCTCTGGATGTTTCTCTGAAATGGACACTTTCACTTACAGTGAAGCTGAGACTCTTTGATGAGGCAGTGTCAGTAACAATTTCCCGGAGGCTTCAGTCTCAGGCACATCAGCTGAAGGAAAGTGAAAAAGAAACTGTTTTTCTTTTGATCTACATGCAAATAAAGTCTTTTCATTTAAAATCTTCAGTCATCTTAGATAAAAAAATGTTTTCAGCTCAGTCCTCGAGAAGGGCGGAGAACATTTTTAACAATGTTTGTTGAAACGAAATTTTTATTCAAGCTGATTTCTGATCCATGATAGGTTTCTAGCAGCACTTAGATCCAGACATCAGCTTGGTGAATGAATAAATCTCTATCCCAGCTGATGGGAGGCGGGGGGTCAGAGGTCAGAGGTCTGCCTGCTCGGCTCTGAGAGGACTGGCGAACGCTAAGTGAGAATGAGCTCAACGTTTGGCTGAATTTCATCCAGTTCTCTGTGCAGGGTGCAAAAGGGGGTGCCAAGAAAGCTGGTTTCAGCCTGATCAGCTGCTCCCGACGGGTCAGCTGAATTTCTGTCACGTTAGAAACTTTGGCTGATGGACTGCACGCTCACGTCTGGCACAGATACACAGGGATCAGCCACGACACGAGGAGCACCAGAGGAGTCTAATGCAACACATCAGCTCCATCACAGAGTGTGTTCACAGAGAAGCTACGCCTCATCGTCATGTTTGAGAGGTGACGACTGCTCTTTGTGATGATCTGATGATCAGAGTCTCATTCTCTGACTTTGACTTCCACCAGGGAAGTTTGCAAAGGGGATGTTGCAGATTTGGCCGTGCATCGTAATGAGTCGCTGCTACAGTTCGCTTTCTGTCATGGTATCCACACAGTGGTGCAGTCCATGTCTAACAGGCCGACTCTCTGCGTCCTTCAGACTCCGATGAATGATGATTGGTCAGATGAAAACCAGTCAGTCTGAGTGACTGTTTGGAAACCTTCTTATGAAATGAAAATAAGGTTTCTGTTCAGAGTTTCTTCCTCTCCTGTGTGTGTTACAGCCAGCTAATTTCCCTTAAGCTCCTGAGCTCATTCTGCTAACAGGTACCAACAGAGAGGGAAACCAGGCAGAGCCCATACGCTGGCCTATAATCCGGCTCAGTGAAGCAGTGGATTTGGGTTCAGCTGTCAGCCCGCACAGAGGCAGGACACTCAGAGGAAAAAAATGATGCCACCACGCTCGCAGCCTACAGACCCAGAATAACAACGAGCCCCCAGCAGAGAGGAGGGAGGGAGCAGCCCGAGGGACGGAGATGATGAGCAGATGAGCCAGGATCAATGTGGGAGTTTGACGAAAAGACGAGGGAAGACGCTCCCTGGGCTCTTTGATTCATCCTCATTATTGCAGAAGGGGTATTTACACACCTGCTGCCACAGGACCAGGACGGCAAACTCTCTGTCTCTGCTCGTAAACAAACACCAGCTCACCCAGCAAACACACACACATCTGCGCTAACATCTCCAAACACTTCCTCTTGACAATAATCGAAAAAGTCTGTGGGAGCCGCAGGCTTCAGGTCTATTTTCACACGTCTAAAAATATCCTTTTGTCCTGGTTCATCTGATTCATCCAGGTCCCCGGTGAAGCCCACGTCTCACAAAGGAAGCTCAGTCAGAGACAGAGATAATGCTTAAATTGAATACAGTGAAAGTGTGCTGATTCCACAGAATACATTATCCAGGATAACCGGGGATACATGCTCCTCAGGGACGGCTGTAATGGAATCAGAGAGGGAGTCTGCAGGTAGCGCGGCCTGAGCCCCACTCAGGATGGGTGGAGGAGCTCTGCCTCAAAGGTGCAACAACTTCCATAAGAGGAGGGGGGTGTCTCTGCTCAGCACCTGAGCCTGACCCCACCCTGAGCATCCACCCCCCTCCATCTTCCTCTCAGACAGACTAATGAGGACGAGGGAGCCCCATTTATATTCCTCACCCCCCACCAACGCGCTACCTCAGCTGTCTGATAGGCAGCTCCTCCCCCCTGGAGGGGCGACATGGTGTGTGTGTGTGTGTGTGTGTGTGTGTGTGTGTGTGTGTGTGTGTGTGTGTGTGTGTGTGTGTGTGTGTGTGTGTGTGTGTGTGTGTGTGTGTGTGTGTTTGAGTTTTTTAGAGGAAGTTTTGTTCCAGGGGAAAAGCTTGGATCTGAACCACCTTTAAAACACAAAAACACAAGTCTCATTTTGATGAAATTGAACAATCATCATGAAATGATAACGTGTGTGTGAGTGTGTAACACAGCCTCTGTTTCTGCTCCCAGTATCAGCACTGATATTTAAAGCATCACCATTTTTATTTGAACAGCCATATAATGAATAGTAACTGCATGTGACTCTCCATCAACTCATTATAACAACAACAACAACAACAACAACAACATAAACAATAATGATAATAATTATACTTATAATACTACTAATAATAATTATAGTAATAACAATAAGGTCCCCATGGTTTGGAGCTCAGTTCAGGGTGGGTGGAGAAGGTTTTGGTGAATTCTGGGGTTTGCTGGGTGAGGGGTTCCTGAGGTGAGGCAGGGCGTTTCCATGGATGCACTGATGGTTGCTGGGAGCAGCCTTATGGTTAACTGGATGTGAAGCCAGAAAGGAGAGTGGAGCACTGTGGTGATGTGTGTGTGTTGTTCTGGCTCTGAGGAGGGTTAGGGTTAGGCTGCAGTGATCTGGTGGTGGTCATGGAGGATGATTGGACCTGGTGGGGGTGCCAATAGGTATGGCTTCAAATTTGGAGCAGTTAAGTTGAAGGAACTCTGGACTCTCAAAATAAAAAGTTGTGCATAAAAGCAAATACATTTTGATATTTAAGATACAGATTAATCACAGGGCCAATAACCACTGGAGCCTAAAGTTATGACTTTGTGTTTGTAAATTTACAACTTTGATCCAATCATTCTCACATTTCAGAAGAAATAGTGCAGAGTTCTGGTTTTATGCACGTTATTTTATCGCTTTTACCCTAAGTGTTAAACTAACTTTTTAAAAAGTCATAATTTTACTAGTAGGGGAGACCAGGTATGGTTGTAACGCTTTTTGCTTCAGCACCTCCAACTCCCTAAAGTTTTGAGTCAAAGATTAATGCAAAGTACCCACATCTGTTCCCTACAAATGGCACCCATCCAGACCTCTGCAGGAGTATCAGAGCAATTCCCGGTCTCCCCTATAAATCGTAAATTTACAGCTTTATGCTCGCAAACCCAGATTTTTCCTGTAAATGTTCTTGTTAATTCTCATAAATCACAACTTCCTCCTCTACCAGATTTATTTTTCAAAACTTTTGGCTTAAGTCCTGAAGTTGTAGTTTTATCTGGCTAAATGTTGCTCCAATCCTCTTAAAGGAGAGAAATTATTCTCCCTGTATTAAAACAGAGACCTGTCAAGCTCCTGCGAGGTGCGTTTTGGCTGAGTGTAACTGGACTTAAATCGGTACTGTCACCACTTTTAGAGTTTTCAGGGCATTTTGTTGTTACCGTCTGAAACTGCTGCCGTGGAGAATGTTTGAGAAGTGAACTACAGGTGACCAAAAAGGCCAGATTCCAGCAGTAAACTTTCTCCACAAGCTTGACTCCTAAAAGAATTGGACAGATTAAAAAAGCAGAATGATTTTTGTGTTCAAAAAGAAACAGTTACATAATTACAGGACAGTCAGTCCACAGGGGGCGCCAAAATTACCACAACCCAAAGTTCCTCAGAGGAGCTTCAGTGAAATTTAATGAGGGTGTTTTTGTTCTCGTGTTTTATTTTGTGGTTGACTGTTTCTGCCCTTCCAGAAACCCTTAGTTTGCACGCCATGGCCCCGTACGGCTGGGAAATGCCTCTGTTCTCTTTAAGACTTCACATAGTTCTATATGGTAGATGAAGATGTTTGTTATTTAGCCTCTTCAGAGCAGTGAACTGGGAGGAAGCGTCTTCAGCTGAACGAGGTATTACTGCGTCTGCAGGTTGTCTGCGGGGAGTAAACAGGCAGTGAAGCAGCTCCTCTCAGAGCACTGATCTGACTGTTCCTCCAGCCAGGTTAAAAAATGAGCCCGGGATCTGAAGGGCTCCTGTGTCAGCGTTTTAAAACGCTCTTTAACTGAAACGTGATGGAGCTGAAATGTCTGCAGCCAGCTCTCCTTCAGATTGTGTCGTTTAACGTGCTGTTTGAGAGAAAACGTCATTTTCTGACACTGCAGGGAATTTATTCTGGGCTTTTGTGATTCTGGTGCTAGAGAAACGTTGTAGATTTTGGGTGAATTTACTTTCTGATTTAATTAAACGGAGAACAAAATGAGCCTCGTCTGAGTATCCGTGTCTGAGTGTGTGCCAGTGTATCGAGCCAGACGTCTGAGATGTCTCTGTGTCTGATACAAACTTAAACAAACCATAATGAAGACGGACAAAAACTTGGCTCTCATTCCTCAGGCTTCCTCCTCCTCCTCCTCCTCCGCAGCTTTCTTCTTCCTGGCGTCTTTTCCTCAGAGGAATTCTTGTCTTCCTCCTTCTCCTCCTTTTTTCGTCTTCTCTCATTTCAGTCCAGGCCCCAGCTCGTGTGGCTGGTGACAACGCAGGTCAACTCTATTTTCCTGTCAACCACACAAAAACGAGTTTCTGGAAGACGTGTCAGAGACACTGAGGCTCTGGCTCATTTAACCACGCAGAGACGTCTCACACGTCTGCTGAACAGAGGACATAGAGTGGGAAAAAGGATCGGTGTGTCTGCATGTGCTCCCTCCCCAACAACCCTAAAAACGCTCAGCTTGCTTCAACAAAACTGCAAAACTTAATTTCAAAATTCTCTCCTGATCCTCCCAAGGATTCCTGGAAAACCTTGAACTGCAGTTTAGGAAGTACTGCCAACCTCAAACACCACACAGGCACATCTCCCCTGAGTCACAGTTGCTAGTTCAATAATTGCATAATTAACAATTTTCTGAGTAACACTTCTGAGCGCTCTGCAAATGTGCAAAAACATAAACAAAGCTACACGCTTGCACCAACATGCAATTAAACTTTGACAATAACAGAGGAGAGATGAAAAGCTGTGAGAAAGTCTCTCTGCAGAGCCGCCGAGCACTTCCTGTTACGCTCACAGACCCGGGCCTTTTTATAAAACTAATAATAATGCCCCTTCGTTTGCCACCTCTCCAGTCCCTCCTCTCCATCTTTTTTTAGTTCTTTAGTCTCAAGTGTCAGAAACCCCATTACAGTAATTAAGTCAGCGGACCCTCAAAGAGCTCTCCTTCAAACGGCCAGGGAGGGAGGGAGGGAGGGAGGGAGGCATGGAGGGGGAGAGATATGGTTAGAAGGGAAGAGATGGATGGAGGGCGGCTTCAGAGGGAGAGGATGGAGGGGAGGAGGGATGAAGGCTCGGATGGGAGTGTGACAGAGAACAAATATGCTTCACAGCACGGCAGACAGGAGAAAAACACAGGCGGTAACTTTAAAGGTTACACGGCGCCCTGCCCCTGTGGTCAGTCAGCGCCATTAACTCTGAGACATAATTACTATAAACGAATGAGTCCACTCCTCACGTGATTGGCAGTCTCCACCCGCCTCGACACCCCCACAATGAACGCCGCTCGGAGCTCTGCGTGCACAGGAGAGCACCATTTCTCATCCCTCTGTTCTACAGAGCTTCATCTTTTTAAGGTAATGGAGGCCACCCATCACCGTCTAATTTGTTTACTAGTAATTACACAAAGGTATCATAATGAACATGATAATGATATTTTAATGTTCTTGAAAGCATCACCTCTTCCACTGAACAGCAAACTAAGAAGGAACGGTGAGGGCAGCAGAAGTACGGGCAAGAAAAGACAAATGACTAAAGAAAGTTACCAGAGAAACAGCATCAGTGGCACAACACGGCTCAGAAACGCTCCTTTCTGCTGCGTCAGAGCTTCAACCAAACCTAGAAGTGCTCTTCACTATGTCGTCCCCTTCAAAACCTCCAGGATCAGGATATCTGAGCCAGTTCCCCTGAGTTCAGCTCACAGAGCTCAGTTGAAGAGGAGTTGATCTGCTTCCTCATATTGTAAAAATACAGATGAAGTCAGAATGCTGGATATTCAGACTGACAGGCCGTTTACACTACAGCGGTTTTAGGATGTAACACAAAAGTATTGTTGTGTTTCAGCTTCTCCTTTACACAGAAACCGTGTTTTAGCCGACCTCAAACGCAAACTTTTGAAAACAGCCTTCAGAGTGATTTTTTTCTGAAACGCTACAGCCACTGTTGTCGTGTAAACGGTAAGCCGGTGTTTTCAGTGAAAATGCTGATGTCACTCCACCTGGTGCCTCCAACAGTCCCACAGTCCCGTTCTAACAATCAGCATCAGTGAATGTGTTGTGTTGTGGTGTTTGCAGCACGTTTTCTAAATGCTGCACACGTTGTCAGATTGATGAAGATGTTTTCTTATTTATTTATTTGTTTGTTTTTGTCTTTTTGCATTTGCTTTTGCACAAGTTGCAGCACTGTGAGCTCTCAGTGCCACTGTAATTAACTGTTATGCGACATGTTGAAGGGGTGGGCCCCAAACACCAAAGTCTCCCTATATTCCCCAACCCCTACCAGGCCTCAGAGGGGCTGGCCAATCAGACTGAAGGGGCCACGGCTCAAAAAGACAGCGGCTAAGTCAAAGTGTTTCAGACAGAGGCTGAAGTAAGAGTTTGCATAAACACCATAGAGAAAAATAGGGATTGTTGTTTTTTGAGCTGTTAATGATGTAAAGATACCACAGGGGCACCAGAGGGGCAGAATAAATGCTGGAAAAACAAAGGACCCTCTCTTTAAACTGTGAAACTGTGGTTGTGTTACTGTAAAGATGTCTGAATGGGTGTGTATACATTTCCAGTGCTTCTGCAGCCAGCCTCAAGTGGACACCTGATGAATTGCAGTTTGGCACACCGTTTCATTGGCCTCATACTGACGGATCTGAGAGATATTACCTAGTGTCAGCTGTGAGTCAGCCCCTGCACACAGCCATGTTAGAGTGGTTTACAGTCAGGACAATAGGAGGAGGGATGATTCTTTCTTTGCATTCTGAGATCCACCTCTGTTTCACGCTGTTCATTCATCTGCTGCCAGCGGGATGACTCAAACAAGAAAAGGAAAATGAAACACTGAAGGGAAAGTTTGAAGAACTCAGTGCCAGGCTCTGGGCCCCAGCACAACAACAATGGGCTGGAAGTGAGCTGCTGCCCCCATGAGGAAGTTACCGAACAGGATCCTGTGAGGGACAAACTAAGCTGAAGACAGGCTGGTAGGTTGTTCTGTTAATACCACACACTGCTGTGGTTAAAACATGTCAGACTACAAAGCCGTGTCCAGTCCATTCTACAACCTCAACCCCAAAAAAGTAATTTCTCGTTTCAAAAGGCTCAGACAGAATCCTCCACAGTGGGCTGGAGTGGGCCCTAGCAGCGTGGAGATCAACGCTCCACAGGGAGCTCAGAGCATCGCAGCCTCCAAGTCCCACGGAGGGGAACCAGATCAGGCGGTTCCCACATCTTACTCAGAAACCTTCTTGGAGTCTTTTCCTCAATAGACTTTCCAGGCACGTGTGACTGATAAGAGACCTGGGGTAGACCTGGACTTCACATATCTAATCTGCTCAGGGGATGCCCTGGGATTCTCAGGGAGGGACTGGAAAACATTACAGGGCCAGCCAGTAAGACAGCTGTTTGCAGCAGGGGAGAATGAATGGATTTAATATATGAGGTTAATCAGGCTCATGTTCCTGCTTCACAGATTCAAGTTGACTTGATTTAAACATCTGTCAGGCTCAGGAAGGAGGATTCAGGATGGCCAGACAGCGAAGCATCCTAAAGGCAGGTTTGGTGCATCAGAGAGAGGTCAGCGAAACAGAGGTACAAGTCCAGGCAGCAAAAACCAGGAAACAGAATCAAAAAGACATGATGGACAAACTAGACACGGCTGGATATATCAAATCCTGCGTTAACATTTAGTTGAACTAAATCTTCATCCCATCTGTCAATAAAGCCTGCCACCGCTCTACTTCACCTCCTACAACATCAACAGCCCACCAACTTTCCATGCACCTGTGGCTAACCTCAAGTTTTACAGCCCTGGGAAGATAACTACATCTACAAAAAGACTCATCTGGAAGAAAAGACTGGTTTTAATTCTGTGTGGCTGGATTCATGCCGGCTTATTATACATACTAGCTATGTGGAAAGTCATCAGCAAACAACAATAAATGATGAGTTAAGCGATACTGTCAATGTATGGTAATCAAATTCAAGTATTTTCTGAAATATTGGCACTTTTAAAAAAAAATAACTTTTTGAAATTTTTGCAAGTTTGAAAATTTCATGAAGCTTTGAAATTTGGAACAAAATAAAACAGGAACTTCCAAAATGTTTTAACTTGACATGCACTGACAACATCACCTGTACGTGTATTTCCACCTTAACTGGATGGCTGCTGGACAGATTTTTGAAATCTTTTTATCTGACCTCCAGTCAGTTCTGTTGACCAGCATGGCTTCAGACTGGGACTTAATTGAGAGATGAAAAAGTCTCATAAACAGGTCAAAGAGGCAGCTCTATGCTTTGTTTTGGCATTCCACAAACACCTATCAGGTTAAAAAGGTGGATGTCCTCTCTACATGTGGGCAGAGTTTCTTAAGATGAGACTAAAACCTGCTCTACAGCTTCTTCAATAAGTCACATGTGACATCACTAAATGGTGGATCTCCTGATCAGGAATAATAAACGTCACACATAGCAGATGTCATGTCTCCTCTCTTTTTTCCCTCAGCTATTTCCTAGCTGTTCCCTGTCCAAATTTTTAGGCTTGAACACCTCTGACCACGTGCCAAAATTTGTCATTTCAAATAGATAATAGAGTTGTGGACTCGTTGGCTATTGGATAGCATGGCAGCAGTGGTGAAGGCTTCTGGAGAGAAGGAGGTGAGTCATGAGGAAATATTTAAAGGGACAGAATTGAAAATGAATCTTTCCAGGGCAGAATGAAACGGTGGTCTGTAAAGAGACAAACTTGAGATTAATGAGATCGTGTCAGAAGGACAAACTGAAGTTTAAAAGTAAACTCCTTTTAAATATTAAACACCTCTTTCATTTTATTGTTTTTATTGGTGAAAAATTAGTAGCCGTCATATTCAACCTCACAGCTACCCTCCTCCAAACGTTGTCTTTACAATTGTTGTCTTTGTAGTTTTTTATTTATTTATTTATTTTTGTTAAGAACCGGTGCTGCGACATAAACGCAATAAGATAGATTTTATAAGAGCTTCTATTTTTAATCAAAATACTGTTTTTGACACCGTTGAAAGCTTGTTTGTACCTGAGGAAACACTGGACAGTTTTGCACTGGCTGATGCTGAATTGCTTGGTAGAGTTTTCTCCCAAGTAAAACCAACAACCTGCCTTTTAGATCCTATTCCAACATCACTTTTTAAATCGCTTTATGGTTTCCTTGAAGTTGAGCTTTTAAATATGGTAAATTGTTCTCTTCAGACGGGCTGTTTCCCTGCTGACCTTAAAACGGCAGTGGTGAGACCCCTTCTTAAGAAGAACAATTTGGATCCTGATGATTTTAATAATTACAGGCCAGTGTCCAACTTACCATTTTTAAGCAAAATTCTAGAAAAAATTGTTTTTATTCAGCTGAATGATTTTTTAAATAAACATTCCATTCTTGAGAAATTTCAATCTGGATTTAGGACGAACCACAGTACAGAGACTGCCCTACTAAAAATTGTTAATGATTTTAGGTGCAACCTGGACTTGCACAAACTCACAGTCCTTGTGCTACTGGATCTTAGCGCTGCTTTCGATACAGTGGACCACACAATTCTTTTAAATAGACTAAGACACCATGTTGGCCTCTCTGGTACTGCCTTTCAGGGGTTCAGTTCCTATCTCACAGATAGAAAATTTCTGGTAAGTCTGGACACATGCTCCTCAAGGACCCATGAAGTGAAATGAGGTGTTCCCCAAGGCTCAATTTTAGGCCCCATACTTTTTAGTGTGTACATGCTCCCACTAGGAGATGTCATCAGGAGGCATGGTATTATGTTCCACAGTTATGCTGATGATACACAGCTGTATATATCCATGTCTCCTGATGACACAGGGCCCATTGATGCCCTTTTTAATTGTATTCTAGACATTAAATCCTGGATGGCAGAGAACTTCCTACAGCTCAACCAGGGCAAAACTGAAGTTTTAATTATTGATCCTAAGGCTCAGGGAGAGAAACTTTTATCAAAACTCCAAACCCTGTCTTTAACTCCATGCAATCAGGTTAAGAATCTGGGCGTCATTTTTGACTCTGAGCTCAATTTTATTCCTCATATTAAAAATGTAACTAAAACAGGGTTTTATCACTTAAAGAACATAGCCAGAGTCCGCCCGTTTCTCTCCCGGGCTAACACAGAGACGCTAATGCATGCTTTTATCTCCAGTCGTATTGATTATTGTAACGCCCTGCTTTCTGGTCTTCCAAAAAGAAACATCTCAAGTTTACAATTATTACAGAATTCAGCAGCTCGTGTGCTGACGAAGACCAGAAGGCGGGCACACATTACCCCGGTTTTAAAATCACTGCATTGGCTCCCTGTGTGTTTTAGGATTGATTTCAAGGTTCTTTTAATGGTTTTTGAATGTCTTAGGGGTCTTGGACCTTCTTATCTTTCAGAACTACTTTTACCATATGAACCCTCGCGGACCCTGAGATCCTCTGGCACTGGCCTCTTAATAATCCCTAAAGCTCGAACACGGACTTACGGTGAGGCATCTTTCCAACATTATAGCCCCCGTCTGTGGAACAGCCTGCCAGAGGACCTGAGGGCTGCAGAGAATGTTCATATTTTTAAAAGTAGACTCAAGACCCACCTTTTTAATTTAGCATTTAACTAATCCCATATTTTTATCTGTTATTATTTATTTTTTATTTTATTTATTTATTTATGTAATCTCGCCTTTTTACTTGTTACTCTTATTCTATTACTATTTATTTCATTTACTAGTGTTTTATTTATTTATTTATTTTATTCATTTTATGATTGTTAGCATATGTAGTTTTATGTTTCTACTCCATATCTCCAGTGTTTCCTCAGCAGGGGGCTGCCTGCACTGGGGGCTGCTGTTGGCTCTGGCTGGGATGTCTCTGTCTGTGGTGGGCGTTGTCTTGGCCAGGTGGGGGTCTGCAGCAGCGCTTTGCTGCAGTGGGCCCCTCGCTGGTCCTGTAGCGAGGCATGCCCGGGTGGAGGCGTCTTGGCTTTAGACTGTGGACGCCGCCCAGTGCAGTCGGCCTCCTGGCGTTTCCTGACCTGGCTCCTCTGTACTGAGCCACACGATTTTATATCTACACATTTAAAATCATGTATTGTGTGTGTGTGTGTGTGTGTGTGTGTGTGTGTGTGTGTGTGTGTGTGTGTGTGTGTGTATGTGTGTGTGTGTGTGTGTGTGTGTGTGTGTGTGTATGTGTGGGTGGGTGGGTGGTGCTTTGGGGTGGAGTTTGAATGGGGGGGGGGCTGTTTTTAACATGTATAGCACTTTGTGCTGCATTTCTTTTTAATGTATGAAAAGTGCTTTATAAATAAACTTGATTTGATTTGATTTGATTTGATTAAGTGGTCTGTTTTGGTATGTGACCAGAGGTGACCTTGGGGTGACCAGTGTTGTGTCAGCTCACACAAAAAGTGAGGTAGCTCAAAGTTCAGCTCACACCACTTTAGATAAACTACTTCAAATTCATGTTTTATTTTTGAAAAAACGAACTTAGTTTATGGTCCAAAAAAATGAAGTGGTAAATGTTTGTGTTTTTCACTTCAAGTTCTCTTCTTCTGTAGAGCCAGCTGTGCTTTAATTCATGTCCCTTCAGCTAGTTCCCCAAATATATGAATCCCTGTATGCTGTTACAGCAGCGCAGACAGAAAAACCATCACCGTATCATGTGAACTGTCTGCAGGATGAGCCATGCTGAATGCACAGAGTGCTGCAGTGGTAGTAGATCTGAGATCTGTTGCCATAGATCACTTGGCTTCTCCCGTCACCTGTCAGGAAACTCCCCTCATCTCTCTGCATCTTTCACTGCCTCTCAGATTGTGAGCAGCTGTTCACTGCCTCCCAGACTGAGATAGAAACGGATGTTTTTGCCACAGTGTCAACAGGCAGAGGTTCTGGGTTCCTGTTAAACGATCTGACATGATGTGTTGTCAGGTGGTCCCTCGTGCGGCTGCTGGTGCAGAGAATGAAACTGGTTTTGGTTTCTGATGAGACCCCATATGGTGTTTCCTATAACCAAGTCAGTGAGCTGCAGATATGTTGGTGCTGTTGCTGACAGCCTGAAAAACATGATAAAGACCACAGTTTACAAAGTGAGAGGAAGGAGGAGGACTGACGCTGAAGGGCACGGCACAGACCTGAGCAGCAGCCACCAGTTTGGATTTGCTTGAACATGAGGTAGGGGTGGGAAAAGGACAGGTGTCAGAGCCCCATGATGAAAGGCCAGCCACAGAGGAGTTATGGACAGGGTGGGAGGGAGAGGAGGGAGGGAGAGGAGGGAGGGAGGGAGGGAGGAAGCTCAGTGCCAGGAGTGCTTAAAGCTGTCCTTCCCCATTGATATTCTGAGCTCATAGTTTGCTAAAACCCTTCCTCCTCCTCCTCCTCCTCCTCCTCCTCTCATTTCTTCTGATGGTGATGTCATCCCTATATGGACCCTTTGGTCAGGTGCCATTGCAGCTTACATCTCCGTCACTGTCACCATCTGCACACACACATCCACTTAGCCCCACTGCGACCTACATCTTAATGCACATTTCCTGCAAAGGACGTGAATATATCAGTCTCATTAGATGGGTGGAGTCAGCGGGGCCGGGGCCCGGGCCGGAGCGGAGTGGTCATACAGCTGCAGATAGTCACAGATCTACAGGAACTGGATGAGCTTTACGACGTGTTGTGGTCGGCTAACCACGCCACTTCAGGCTGCGGTGGGGGGTGCGCTCCATTTTAATATATCAGAGTGGTTCCAGTGTGGTCCGTCCACGTGAGGGAGGACGGAGCCGTAAATCATTTCAAATCATAATGAATTCATGGATGGGGGAGGAGGCTGGTGTGTGTGTGTGTGTGTGTGTGTGTGTGTGTGTGTGTGTGTGTGTGTGTGTGTGTGTGTGTGTGTGTGTGTGTGTGTGTGTGTGTGTTTCTGTTTGGTTATATCAAAAGCAGACGAGTGCAAAGCACCATGAGAAGTGTCAGTAAGCATAAAATGAAAAAACATTCTTCAATGTTGACACCAGCTGCAGTGGAACACACCTAAAAAAACAGATATGATCACTGGTGACAGTGTTTGCTCTGTGAGATCTGTTGTCAAAGATATTAACACACACACACACACACACACACACACACACACACACACACACACACACACACACACACACACACACACACACACACACACACACACACACACACACACACACACAGAGAGAGCTCTGAGAAGCACTGTTTGTATACCCTTGTACTAATTTAGAAGACAAAATGAATCCAACTCTTTAAATCTTGCAAAACTTCATGTTAGATACATTAACATGTGAATTCAGTGGACATATGTGTGAATTAGGATGTCTCCTTTGCGCTGAAAGACAGCTCTACTGTCAGCAAGCTTTAGCTTAAAGTCCCTGTGAGGAGTTTCTCAGGGATCCTGAAAAATCCCTTCTAGATATCTGCCGAATCCTAATCCACACTTTAAAATGAGATTATCAACATCAATATGGGTTATTTTGAAATATTACTTCTTAGCTTCCTGATGGGGTCAAGCAGGACTGGATTGATTTATGGCATGTCTAGGTCTTGAAAGGAAATGGTGTTTTAAAGGAGCGCACGTAGAGAAGAGAAACTGGTGACAGATATGAGGAGCTGAAGAAACAATATTTAAAGCTCCTAATATACAAACATTTATCACAGTTATTTGTAAAAAGTTCACTCTGGAAATACTGTAAACAAACCAGATCATTCTAAATAAATGCAACTTATGGTCCAGTGTGACTCATATCTGTAATTTTCGTCTTCATGGTGCATTGTTTGACAGATATGACTCAAAACAAAAGTATGATTATAGTCCAGAGTGACTTATAGTCCAGACAGTGTGGTACTTAGTTTATTACTGAAAATGACTGTTGTCAATGAATGTTTAAGCTGACAGTGATTCCAGCTAGTTTTTCAGTTTAGTTTTTATCTTTTCATTCAATCTTCAACCTTCACAACTTTCATTGGATGCAGTAACAAACTGCTCCTTGTGTTGCTTTGTTTTAATAGTCTGCATATTTTCATATCTAAGGAGCACGGCCGTTTCAGAGCTGAATACCTGATTTATGTAATCTTTATTTGTGTGTGCACAGGGGTCATTTACATTTAAAAAGGTTGTAAATCTATTGGTAAACTTTACCATG
Source organism: Halichoeres trimaculatus (assembly GCF_033239565.1). Classification (NCBI taxonomy): domain Eukaryota; kingdom Metazoa; phylum Chordata; class Actinopteri; order Labriformes; family Labridae; genus Halichoeres; species Halichoeres trimaculatus. The sequence goes on from NW_027437188.1 coordinate 245,554, forward strand.
TCATCATCCACCTTATTCATATCAAACAATTATCCAACAACAAAATTGTGGCCAGTGAAAATACTGAGTGGCTGGTAACTCTAAGAAACCACTAGCTACAGTGGCTGGTGAGCAAAAAAGCTAACGTCATGCCCTGGTGAAAACCCATGGCCCCTGTCCCCGTCCACTCCCACCAGCTCCTCTGGGGGATACCAAGGCGTTCCCAGGCCAGACAAGAGATATAATCTCTCCACTGTGTCCTGGGTCCACCCCGGGGTCTCCTCCCAGCCTGACATACCTCCCCAAACACCTCCCCAGGGAGGCGTCTGGGAGGCATCCTCACCACATGCCTGAACCACCTCATCTGGTGGCCCAATAACAACAGAGGCCAGCCTCCGCTGGTGGCGTGCGCCTTGACCACCTCTGCAGGTAAGTTCCCTCCACCTTAAATAACCTCACATGGGAGTGGTTGCTAACCACAAACATTCGAAAGCAGGCACAACTGGCGTTAACGATTACCACACTGTAAAAAAAGCCAACCTACATTTTTGGAGCTAAAACAGTTTGTCCAGTTGTAAGGACTTTTCTGAAACACTTTTCTGCTTCCTTTTTTTTTCCTGCGTGTGACTGTTACAAGTTAATTCACACAGCGACTGATGCGTGTTCAACATTTGGACACAAACAGCTAACAGTTCTTGATAATAGCTAGCAGCTAGTCCAAACTAAGGTCTGGGGAAAGTAGTCTTAAAACTGCGCTTGATCATTTCCTCTGGTTGGTTTCTTTGATCTTCGTTAATATAAGTTTAACAGCAGTCTGTGTTACACTTATCATAACAAGAAAACAAGAATAGCTGAGACCGTAGCTGTAGCTCTCAATGCTATAACTAGAAACTGTAGTCACAGCATTAACTGACTTTTCATGTCTTTGTTTCACAAGATGCAGAAACATTGCTCTGTTGTAACGATGACGTGTAGGACGGGACAGAGGCATGTGTGCAGTTTGGTTTGACGTCACAGGGATCAGAGCAGGCAGCTCTGACTGCACTCTGCAGTCTGGTCCCTGTGACCTTCTGCTCTGACCTTCTGAATATGTTTAATATGTTTGTTGTTTTTGTGTGTCATTACAAGGCCACTGACCCAGATGAGCATCAGGAGGTGGATCTCACTCTAGGTGTCCTCTCTGAAGGATGAGAAAACTGCAGCTCTTGAAGTGTTTGAGGATCTCTGCAGTAGAAGAAGCCATTGTCCTTCCAGATCTTCCTGACCTGCCAACAGTTCTTGTTTACCTGTTTGAGCTGGACAGTTGTTTTAGATGCATGAACAGTTCAAATAAAACAAATGTTTTAGTCGTATGCGTTGCATCTGTAATTATTTCTATATGTTCTGGGAATTTACAGCCATGCACAGCGAGACATGGTGTTCATGTCACTGGGTTCATGTCCAGCCTGTGGCCTGTTTCCCACATGTCACTTCCTACGCTTGCCCCCTTTCCTACTCAATCCACTTTCCTCTCCTCTGTCATTAAAAGCATGGGAAGTTAAAAAAAAGAACTACTTAAAAAAGGGTTCTTGCTAACTAGCTAGGTTAGAGGTAGATTAGTGGGTCCAGAAGTCGTTATTCACTGTCGTTGGGTGGTTGGCTCCGTCTATTTGCTGGCTCCAAGAGCTTATCCCCCCACCCAGGCAAAGTGGAGACTCAGTTGTTATTTGTTGATAAGTTGATTTGTTACAGAGTAAAACCAAAATACAGCTGCAGCAGAGGTGATCAGACTGAAGGTGCAGACTGTATCAAACATGGGCGTAGCCTCCGCGATGTCACCCGTCTGTTCCTGAAACCGTGAAATGAAGCCAATCTGAGGACGCAGCCACGTTTGCTACGACGCCGGCTGTGAGTTTCCTTTCTCACAGCTGCAGGGTGCCTGTCAGTCACGTGACCTGAACTGTGTCTCTTATTGGACAATCAAATGATCCTAGTGACTTCAAACTTTCCATCACCGTACAGTGTGTGCCAATAGTGAAATCAGCGTTTCAGAGCCAAGCTGTTTTTTCGACCAGGCTGTAAATATGTTTTTAATGTTAACCAAACCACCTGCTTAACATTGTGATGACTCAGCAGATCCCTGAAGCAGAGCAGAGACTCACCTGGGTTTGAAATGGATGCTAACAGCAGTCTCAGGGACATGTCTTCTCATCGTCCCTCCTCCGCTCTGTGATCCCTGAAAATAGAGGAGCTGCAGAGCTGTCAGTCATGATGTCACTTCCCCTCTTATTTCCAAGCATCAAATGATGAATTGAAGCCTAACTTTAACAAAAACGAGCACCTGCACAGAAGATGATGTAAAACACTTGATAATGATGGGGGCTGTGTTAAAGGGGAAAGGTTGGATACATGATTTATCTTTGGCTGATGTCTCATTTGTCACCATGGAGAAGGCGGGCTGTATGACGTGTACAGCAACCAGACAGTTGAGGGCGCTCTAATTGTTGTGGCTTCACTTTCAGAGAGCTGTCGTGGGCGTCATGCCCTTTTCCTTCATGCTGCAATAAATGATGAGGGTATTATCCTTTACCTTCCCACAAAACTCAAAAATCGTGTGCCAGAAAGAAGGTGGCAGTGATCCAACTTGTGTACCATGTTTTTTTTCCCATGAGCAAAAGAATAACTCTGAAAAACCTCCAGGAGACTTGGTTCAGACTTTGATTTTTATAAACAATATTAAGACATGGGATTATGAAAGTGCTTCTTTTCCTCTGTATGTGTGTGTGTGTGTGTGTGTGTGTGTGTGTGTGTGTGTGTGTGTGTGTGTGTGTGTGTGTGTGTGTGTGTGTGTGTGTGTGTGTGTGTGTGTGTGTGTGTGAGTGTGTGTGTGTGTGATGGGGGATATGAGCAGAGGAATGAGTGAGAGGGAGGAAACGGCTGCAGTGCTTCACTTCACTATTGGCTGTGAGTTGATTAAGGAGGTCATCTGAAAGTCAATCTCTCTCCTTTTCTTTTCTCTCACTGCCACCCAAGTGTGACCTCCTCCTCACCCCCCAACCCCTCCCCCCTCCCTCTGCCCCGCTTTCCTCCCTTCCCTCTGTCCAGAATTACAACGCAGGGCAATTAAAGTCAACCTGCCAGAGACTCGCTGTTCCGGGCTCGTAATTTTTAACTCGGCGTAATTAAAAGTGTTACAGCAACAGTGGCGGGATGGGCTGTGGGGATGGGTTGGCGCTGGTGACAAGGTGTAGGGTGATTGATTGATGGGAGGGGTGAGGGAGTATCAGGGGCGTGTGACGGAAAGCGCGGGGGTGGGGGGGGGGGGGGGGTGAGAACCTTGAGTCTGATTTGAAATGTGTAAAAACAGGTCAAAGACGTGATAACAGGAAGTCTGTGTGTGTGTGTGTGTGTGTGTGTGTGTGTGTGTGGGTGTCTAACATGTCACAGAGGTCCCTGGGGAGTTACTAATGAGATGAGTAGGATGAACTAATTGTGTCTGTTGTGTTTTCTTGTACGATCAATCAATTACCACAGATAGCACACTGCAGGGCAACAGGATCCTGTGTGTGTGTGTGTGTGTGTGTGTGTGTGTGTGTGTGTGTGTGTGTGTGTGTGTGTGTGTGTGTGTGTGTGTCAGATCATTCATTCAGGAAGCCACTGTGGGCTAAAAGGGAATAGAAGGAATGACGGTGCCGACATTACTCTGCTGTGTTTACACATGTGGAGGAGGAGCTGACTGCTCCTCCCTTGTCTCCTTCCTCATGGCCTCCTCCTTTCCATCCTCTCTCCTTTCCTCCCTCTCATTCCTCTTGCGTTTCTCTTCCAAGTTTTTTATTATCAGGCCAATAAAGAAGCGTGAAATGAAAACATAATTGAGTTTTAATTTGTCTGTGGAGCTCCAGCCACCCGCTGACAGAGGCCCCTCCAGATCGCTGCTCAGAGCCTCATTAAGGGAAGGAGACGAGGAGAAGGGAGGAACTCTGGCAGTGGAAGAATCTCCCTCTATGAGAGAACCTGTGTGTGTACAAGAATCAGCCGTGCGTGTATTTATTTACTCGCCTCTGTTTCCTCCTGCGCTGGTTTTTGTTTGCTCAGAAGAAGAGGCGGCGAGCGCAGCTGCAGGACGAGGTCTGCTCACAGCCTATAAACAAGCGCTCAAGTGGGAAAAGCTCAAGTACCATTAAGTAGCTCCTTATCACCTCCATGAGCATGTGTGTGTGTGTGTGTTTGTGCTGGTGTGTTCCTGAGCCTCCAGCTCTGTAAAGAGCCCGCTGGGACCAGTAGAGGAACCACGGCAAAGGCTTTAACTGCTCTGCTCGGCTTCTGCTCGACCCCTCCTCCAACCTGCACCTCGGTCACACATCTGGAGGTGAGCAGTGGGAAGAGGAGAGTCCTTAACAAGGCCGTAAGTAACAGAAAATTGTGTTTATAATACCTTTAAAGACAGTACTGAGTCAATGTCCAGGTCAGGCTGCTGTGGAGGAGAGGCTGACCAATTCCCAAACTGGACCCTGTGGACGTGTGTGCTGGGCAACAAGAGGTAAAACACAGGCAGAAAATAATCACAATAGCAGAACACATGGACCTGTGCCTGGAATGTTAGGTAACAGGTAGGTCTGGGGGATGAAATGATTATGATATGTATCACAAAATAACTTTTCCTCCATAGAAATATGAGACATGGTGGATAGAATTCAATGGTTCATGTTTTGACAAACATTTGATCAGCCAATGATATCTGGGAGGAGGAGAAACGGATATAATCATTTAGCACTCACAGGGTGATGTATCAGACCTGAGCTCATTGCGGCATGGAGGTGCAATGAAAGACGAGAGAGAGAGAGAATCTTCCGTGTGCGTGTCAACACAGTTGGACTGTCAGAAATGAAAACAGTGGAGACAAATCGTCCAACGACGCCATTTCTGAGTTTTGATTTCAAATGGGGCTTTGTGTTTTCACCTGCTGTGCTCGTCTGTACCCGAGCCTAATGGACCTCCCTCTTTATCTGCTGGTGGCTCAGTTGAAGGACCACTGCCACTGAATGATCTCTGAACTGTTTCTGGGGGACCAAATTGGACACAGCTCTCACCCCCTGTGCAGCAGCCTGTGACCCATACGGCTGATTTCTTCACCTCCATGGCTTCAAACTGCTTTTTACCTTTTGGGTCTCTTGGCTCTCCAAACTCTCCATGGTGACAGCAGGTAGCATGCTTAATCCTCATCTAAGAAGGGTGCTTTACTCCTGTTATCAGCTGAGCATATAGTCTGAATAGATCACCTGCAACACGCTCGCTAATAAAAAAGTACAGTAGGTGGTCCTGTTTTATTTCTCTAAAGTAGTTTATAATGCTCATCACAACATCTGTCATGTTCAACCTCTGACAAAAAAAATAAACCAAGTCAAAAATAACCTTCTGGCATCTTCACAACTTACTTGTAACAGAGCATCTTGGCTTGACAAAGTAGATATTCAATTTATATCCTAATCAATATTGATATCCACTGATATGACAAAGACTATCCTGTTAGGGTTTCTTCTCACACTGACCAGCCCTAGTAAGGGGTAAATATTCAGAGGATATCCAGCCTAACCCTGGGGATAAAGATGAGCTCATGTGTAGGACTTTGTCAGTGAGTCCAGGATCTACTGTTCAGTTTACTCTAGATCAGCTGGGATTATCCAGATCGTCTCATCAGAGAGGAGAGGAGAAATGCTCTCCAGTTAGTTTCTGATTGTGTGGGGCAGGTAGAGCTTTATTTGGAGTTAAAATCTGTTGTTCCTGAATGAAAAAAAAAAAAACAGACTTAAGAGGTTCATTGGCTCAAAAATAACCCAGCGTGCTGAGAGCCTTTGGTCTGGGGCTTCTTGTAACAAAATAAAAGAACCTGCAGGTTTTCAGAAAATGAGTCATACTTAGAAATGGTTCACTGATTCACCATAATAATAACATTTAAAGAAAATGTCCCAAACAGACCAAATTTAGCATCTGTCTGCAGTGGGCTTGGACTCCTTTTGGACCAAAATAGTGTTCTTCTTTAATCTATTGTACCTGAAAAACCGTGTGCCCCACTGGTCATGAACATCTCATGTCCTAGGCTGTCATCCCATTGCACCACCTGCACTGTGCTTTTAGGCTGTTTTTATTGTCTTCTTTTTCATTTCTTTTTTCGACATACGCCCTGAAAAATGGACGACGGCCCTCTGGAAACCCTTAGGATGATTATCATTTCTTCTGTCCCATTCACCCCAAGTTGCCTGCCTTCAACGTGCTTTAGGTTGAAACAAAACATGCCACAACATTCAGCCCCATAGGAAATATTATGACTGCAGTGTTTTCATATGCTGCTCCTCAGCGCCCCCTAGCCACTGAGCATAACTGCCTTGGCCTGCAGGTCTGACATTTCTTGTGCATAACAATCATGCAAAGACCTTAACACTGTCTCTGATGACCAGTGAAATATCTGATCAACTTCAAAGTTGGCTTACTTTTACGAGACCAGTGGTTTTCAAAGCATGAGGCACGCCTCCCCTGGGGGGCGCCATAGAGTTCCACGGCAGGGGCGAGAAGAGGCACTAAAATAAGGCTCAAAAAGAGTCTGGACTCAGCAGTTAGTGCAGAAAGTACGAAGACCAGTGGCTTGGAGATTATTTCCCTGATTCCCTGTCCGCGAGTGATGGGCACAACTCTCGTGCTCCCCTCTTGGGTGGGGCATGCACCCATACATACACACCTATGTCAACATATGAACCCAGCCAATGTGTAGTGTCTGTGCATCTGTGCAGCTCTTTCTAGAACAATATATTTTGAGAGGGGTCCAGCTGCAGACCTCCACTCTCAGCCGGCTCGCTTTACAATTAAATACATTTGAAATAGGTCAATAGATCTGACATCCCTGTACATAATTAAATAAAGATAATTGAAAAAATTGCATGTCACCTGATGTCGATTTTATTGTTTTGTTATTCGCTATTGACTGACGTAGGCCATCTAGTGTCTTCAAGTGGTAACAGCCATTATTCGAGCCATAGCCTGCATGTCAGTTTTATTTTCTTTTCCTATTATTTGTCTATTAGTATTTGAACATTTCGAATTTTGAGTAACAGAGACTAACTGTGCGATGTTTCTGTGAAGAAAGTTAACTTCTGGTTTAAAACTGAAGTTATATCAATATTTGCTACTAGCATATAAATGCAAATCATGTTGCAAAATGTACGTTGGCATCATGCTAGTGCAATTTTTCTTCCCATATTGCTTTAAGTATATTAGGAGATCAGTGCTCTAAGACTGCAAGAGAAGCTCAGCTTCCCCTAAAATGTCCCTAAAAAAAGTGGTGATGTGTTCTGCTGTGTGTACATTTCATTGACAAAATCTGAGCTAGAATTCCTTCATCTTTATTCAGAATCAGCTCCTATCACAGGTACCTGGCTCCACCTCCGTCTCATTCATTCCTGCAGCGTCTCAGCGCTTTAACACAGTTGGACGCTTAGCGTCCTCTGACTGCAGCGGGGAAGTGCAGAGTGGGTTGTTTCACCGTGGAAACTGGACGGTCATTGGATAAACACTGGGCTTAGTCCCGCCCATCGGACGCTCAGCGTCTCTGGGGGTCTATGAGGCAGTGGGCTGGCCTGGACGCTGGGCATCTGCATGATGATTGGATGATCAGTCAGAGGCCGAATCCCTTTTTGATTGACAGAGAAATGAGCCAGTCAGAGATCTTGAAGTATAACCCTCCACCGGAGCATCTTCTCAGTTCTACATTTAGTTATTGATCCCCAGAGAGTTTACCTTTCTTAAAAACGACAAGTGTTGTGTTTTAAAGATTCTCTCTCTTTTCACCAATAAGCAGCTACAGCTACAGCTGTGGAGCTTCTCCCCCTGTCACTCACACTTACAGCCTGCAGGTGTAAAGAGGAGCTTCTCCTCTTTCTCCTCTTTTCAGCATCTTACACCTGCAACACGATGGGCCAAGGTCCTTTTAGCAGTCCAGTTCTGCTGGCCATTGAGAGGACACTGGTAAAATCCCTGGAAAAAACACCTGGTTGATACGACAGGGTCACAGCTCATTTTCTAGAAAAGGAACGGAGGGTAGGATTTACGTTTGAATAAATAAACAAATTTATGATGTAGGCCGGAAAAAAACGAGCTTCCCCTCCTTGACTGACCAGCAGCCGCCACTGTAGGAGATGTATAACATGTTGAATGTATTGAACAGGAATCTGGTGTGAGAGAGTAATGTTCATTTCTCTGAGTGTGCAGTTCTTCAGTCAAATTTCAAGCAGAAAACCCTGAATCAGAGTTTTCTTGGGGAAATTGTCATCTGTCTGCGAAGCTTAGATAGCTGAGGTGTGAAACAAATCAAGAAATAAAAAAATGAGATTATTACACCATACTGGGGTGCTCCCAATGCATGTTGTGTCATAGAAGACGTGGTTTATACATTTTGTTTTCTTAAAGGTGGGGTAGGTCATACTGAGTGAGCTGCAGCACTTAGGTAGATTTCAAACAATACAGCCAAAGCAACCCCACCCCCTCCCTCCAGGCTTCCTCTGAAACCTCCTGAACCACATGAACGCACAGAGGCAGACAGCTGGAGGATGAGTACAGGTGGAGAGATAACCTGCTACATCGTTTGCTGTATTTTTTCATCAAAGAAAAGGAAGAATGTCTCATTGTCATGTAAGTAAATTCACTTTACCACATTAGGGGTAGATGGATGAGGACTTTTAGTGCACGAGTGGTTATGCTAGCACATTCGTTTGTGTTTATGTGATCAGTAGATGAGAAATGACAGATTCACTAGTGCCTGGCTAACAACTCCTGCTAGCCAGAGAGCTGAAACAACAGTCATCTGAAAAAGTAAGCATTAGTTTGAGTGTTTGTGTACGTTTAGCGGTGTATCTCCTACTGTGGAGCTACTGAATGACTACAGAGCATACATAGGTATTTTGGTTCAGGTTTTGGTACAGTTGGATTTTTGCTTTGGGTTTTTATTTATTTTTTTCTTGTTAGAGCTCTTTTGATGAGAGTGCAGTTGGTTCTGGGGTTGACTATAATCCAGTGCTGAGCACCCCATCGGGTCAGAGCAGACCAGGCCGCGGTCGAGGGCTTGGCAGAGGTAGACGTCCAAGGGGGAGAGCAGTGGCCACGGACAGAGGCAGAGACAGAGGCCGAGGACGTACCACTGTGGGCGGAGCAGAGAAAGACCTCCAGCCAGTCCAGAATCTACAAGCCCAAAGGATTTCTGATGAACGGGTATGGCCTCAAATTACTTCTGATATATTTTGTCTGTTATATCGTCAACAAATTGACCTCCATTGGTGATATTCACAGTAAGTAATGTAGTATAGCTAACAAACCAGTTTATCCCAGTGTTTTTATTTTGGATCAAGAAAAATAAAAACACTGTAAAGATGATGGTTGGTGATTTCTCTATAAATGCTGATAGTGCATGTACCATACAACAATAAAGATTTTTCATTTGTGTGTATTTTGTCATTTTAGCTTAATGTGTTATTTATATTCTTTCAATAAATATTTAAAACGTACAATGGCCTTTTTTATTTCAAAAGGATCTAATCAGTCTGAAGTAGTAAATAACATTGAACATAAAGGATTAGGTCATGAAATTATTGTATGACATGTTTCTATTAGAAAACAAACTTTGTTACAAAACAAAATATTCATGAAGTTCCACAATAAACTGTATTCTTATAAAGGAAGGTAGACAGGTCTGTGAGTGGTGTCTTGTTCATTGATTAAACTCTGAGGATGGCTGACGTGACTGGAGAGCAGCGGTAAGTTCCCAGAATCCTCTAGTCCTTAGGCAGAGCTTGTCCTGTAATAAGAACCACAAGAACATTTTTAACTAAATACCACATTCTGAAAACATCCAACTGAATCCAAGAGTGCCAGCTGTGTTACCTTTCAGAGCAAAGCATTACTTTGTGGTTGATGTCCTTTACTTGTACTTCTCATTTGTTCCCCACTGTGATCTGATGATATCTGCAATATTTACTGTCATCTCCTCAAACGTTGATCTCAAATGGCGGCTAAAACACGACTAATATCACGAGGACAGGAAGCATGTGTGGATGAAACCAGAGGAGCTGATTACTCGGTTCTACTCTAGGTTAGGATCTACAGAGGAAGAAAAAGATCTCTGTGTGAATGTGCTCTATCTCCCTTTTGTAAACACAGATTACCACAGATTACCAACAATCTGATACTGTGTATATGACTCAGTTTATACAGCATTACTTTACTGTACCTCACTGCAAACAATGGTCAAGTGGTCAAGGTAATGTTCTTGTTCACGGAGCTCTATCTGAGGCTAAAACTCACCGTCAGGAAGAGACTCTGAGCAAACGTTTGAAACAGCTGGGGGTGGCAGCCTCTCTTTTCCGTGTTTCAGTGTGGAGGTGGGTGTATCTTTCTCATAGCTCTGAAAACACACAGGAGACAGCGTACAGGCTTCGTAAAGAATCCCATTCTTGTTGATGAACATCAACTGATGAGCTATCTGCTAACAGACGGTGCAGAAGGTCTATGTAAACACGGTTACAGGCTATTAGATAGCCGCTAGCATTAGCCGTTTGTATCGCTGGCTACCTGATGTATGAATAAAACAAGACAATAAAGTCAGATCACACGATTACCTGTTCAGCAGAAACTCAGCAACATTGGCGTTTCTCTTGAATCTCTTCAAGTCCTTCAGCTCTTTCCATCGTGAAAATACAGCTCCAATGTTTACTCTAGTTTCACTCTCTCTGCATCCAAACATCTTTTATTCGTCGCCTTCTCAACAATAGTCTTCCTCCTCTTGCTCTGCGTTGCAGAACTTGAAGAGAGAAGTGGCTCTGAACCATAGACTGTATAAAACTGAACTCTAGCTGCATTTTCTCTGCCATTGTTTACTGAATACAGACTGAATAGTGTCCAGCTGTTACGTTCAACTCTCCCAGAGAAAACTCACGCTCACGCACAGGGCGCAGCGTCACAACTCTTCCTGCACTGTGTATGACTTGCTACCAGTGTATAGATGACTTTTTGACAGTTATTTAAAAAAATACTCAAACAATATGACCTATCATACCTTTAATGTAACACTGTTGAGGAATCAGGTTAACCAAGGTAAACAAAACTCAAAAAATGCACCAGCCTACTCAACATAACTTTGAAGGTAACTTTTATTTTGAATTTTTTTCTTCATATCCTGATGCCACTTCCTTCTGACGGTGGAGTCTCCAAGAGAGTCTGCTAAGAGTGGAGGTCTGCAGCTGGACTGTCTTGGGGGGCCCACAACCAGTTCCCCAAGACCCCACCTCTAGTGGGTCTTATTAATCAAAACGAGCAGGGCATGGGGATTTATCAGCTCAGTGATGAAGCAGTTTGTTGTTCAAATGTTCCACTGTGAGCTCCTGAAGGCAGTGGGGAACCTTCAGGGACTTCTACGCCTTCAGAGAAGGCCTTAAAAAATCTGGACCAAAAAATACACGTATCAATATATATATATATATATATATATATATATATATATATATATATATATATATATATATATATATATAATTTCTCATTTAGTTGAATAATATACATTTAACACATCATGTAAGTTTTGAAATTAAGTGTACTGCAAAGTTCACTTCAGTAATGAAAGGGTTACTGTCTTGAAACATGTCTCTATCGGAGCCTGGTTTGCTGGCTCATTAAAGGATACGTTTGGTTTATACAGCTTTTACATTGTTTATAGAATGAAGTAGAACAAAAAACTCACCCAGAAGGTTTTCCTGATCCAAGCAGTGCTTCAGGAGATATTTAGATCCAAATTCGTGCAGCGGACGTCCGTATAATGGGATCCATCGGGGCATAGACAGCGCCGCTCCTAAAACTGCATTAATCATCCAAAAACTCGTGTTTTTCATCAATATTCCATCATGATCCGCTCCAGGTAAGTCCTCTGTTGCAGTCTCTGTCACTTCAGACAGCGCTGTGTGGCTGTACTGACCTCTGAACTGATGAAGACTTTGTTTACATTTGCCCCTCAAAGAGAGGAGTCAGCTCTCCAGAGAGTACTGAGCATGCGTGTAATCTGTCTCCGTCTCTGGGTGCGTCTCAAAGCTCCAAAGCTCCATCCTTCCTTCCTTCACTTGCGTCGTTCTCTTGCGTCTTAGTCCCTCCCACCAGAGATGATGGAGAGACGCGAGGAAATGAAGAGAGGAGAGAGGAACGGAGGAGATTGGTTTTCAGAGCAATTGGACATCCTCTCCTTCAGAGCGTCACATGAAGCAACATGTTTCAGTGATGACAGCATCAGCTGATCACCTCTGGATCATCTGTCAGTCAGCTCTAACAGCTGTTTGTGCGTCTGGGCATGTGCGCTGTAATAACTCTGATCAAACAGAAACAGTAATAGAGATTTGTCTGTTCCTTTAACCGGTTTAACAAACGCGTTACCATGAAGAAAACCTGCTCTCTGTTTATTCTGTGTGCTGTTTAGAAGCTCACGGATCACTCTTCCGTTAAAATGCGTTGTTAGATTGTTTATGAATTATTTAGCCTTTAACTCTGAAGCTTCAGAGTTTACAATCAGATAAGGTGAGTTATATTAATATATTAATATAACCCACCTCATTGTGTCTCAGGAAGATATTATTGATAAGTCAGTTTTCTGTATTAATCCTCTGTTATATTGATTTGATGATGGTTGTGTTCAGTGTTTTGTGCTTTAAACTCACAACAAACACTTTATCCTCGGTGCCTGTCCTCAGCTCGTCTTTTCTCTCATTAAACTCCAATGTGTTTTTGTGAAGTTTCATGTGAAGTCTGAGCCGCTGCAGCGTCCAATCAGAGAGTGATATTCCATATGGGGGCGTGTCAGTCAGTGAAGAGACTTCAGCAAATCCAGCTCTCGTGTTCCCTCGATCATAGCTCCTCCGATCAGTCTCCTCTCTCCTCTCTCCTCTTTCCTGTGAGCGCAATTATCGCTTTGGGACAGTCTTCAAAATGGCGACTGGGAAAGTACTTCCGGTGTAGTGGAGGAGATAGGACGGAGGAAGCATGAAGTTAACGCATTGAGACGCACCCTCTGAGGTCTCCTGCAGCGTCTTTGGATCAAACCAACTAAGAGAGAGGGGGTGGATGGTTTTTGAGTTTTCGATATAACGCCCAAGTACGGGACTTGATTGACTTTCAAAAAATATTAGCGATCACAGGAGCATACTCAAAGTTGGGGGATAATCAGGAGAAATCACAAGCCAGGAGAACAGCCAGAGAAGGGGTTTAAAAATGGGAGACTCCCTCCACATTCAGGAGTGTTGGCAGCCTGCCAGCACTCTTGATGAGTAAAAGTAAAGAGTTTATGTATGACACAGATTGACAAAGATAAAAACTCAAGACATTTTCTTCATAATTTCAGGATAGTTTAGTGAGTTTTGTAAACTCACTTAATAATGTTAGTCATTGTTTTATGTAAAGCCTATTTTTAATTTTTATTTTATTTATTCAATGAAAATGTTTTTTTTCCGCGATGATTTCTTTTCAGGGCTGTGAGGGCTGAGGTGAAGGCCCAGCTGTAGTACTCATGGAGAACAGTGTTAGCGCTGTGATAGACTGATCTATCTAAGGACACTTTCTCTGACACCATCAAACAATGAAACCCTCTGCCAGGAGTCTGTTCAGGTGGGCTGGTCACACATGAAGCTCACTCTGTGGATGTGTCTTATTCATCAAACCATCACATTGTATCCAGGATTTAATATTTCACTCTTCTGTCCTTGGATGGAAACAGTGACATGAAGAGCATGGAGCTCCTCTAAGCAGGAGGAGCCCTGTTAACACGTTGTAGGTGTTTACAACCTGCTTCACTCTCAGCAACCATCACATTTCATCCCTGAGTCAACACAGGAGCGTGTCCCGCCCTTCACGCTGTAAATCTCAGCCTCCACATGTCGTCTTTTTGTTTCCTGACCGCAGCAGATGGGGAGCTGGGCCTGAGCGCGTGAAGCTGGTCAAACAACAAACAGCAAAACTGAGATAATGTGTTTGTAAAAACCCTAAAGACTCTTTATCTCAGAAAGCAGACCCCCCTCCCCTTCCCAAAGAGGCTGTGAATATAACTGGCCAGCTCTGGTTTGAGCGTGGACTCTGCAGTGTCCATGGTAACCACCTGGCTTTGCTGCCATGTTTACTGAATGTGTTTCCTCCTGCCCGTGGCGTGTTAGGCAGCCAGTCGATACTGAACAGAGTGTAATGAGCAGACTGTACGAAACAAAGCCAGGGGCGATGCCACTCCAAAGATAAGAGCAGGGAAGGAGAAAACGCTGAGTGTGTTAAACAGACACAACTATTTAAAGCACAAACAGGCCCGCAGCTCCGCAGCCATGAGAGCGAGGAGCAAATGATCCCTCCTGGCTCTGTTCAGCGCTGCTTTGATTTATTTTAGGGGAACGCTGCTGGTGGAGAGGAAGAGAGAGGGTGGACACCTCTGGGAGGAAGATCTCTTCTTACGTCAGTGACTGCTCACTGTCCTGTACTCTCACCTCGGTCCTTTGACAGCCGAGAGACGTTCTTCACTTCACATTTCTGCTGTTTATTTCATCAAACGCTCTCTGAGAAAGTGCCTCAGCTGTAACTCTAAACGTGATGAAGACAGTCAGGTCAGTGAGCAAACAGGAGCTCTTCACACCGGCTGCTCGCGCCTGAGGGAGTCAGATTCTTCTTTTGGCTATGAACTACACCTCATAGAGACTGTCTCGGTCTAACTGAGGCCACACACACATCAGGCCATTTTTAGTACTTCAATAATTACAACTATGGGAGACTTCACACTTCAGGACAGTTCAGACCCACTGTTAACTTCACAGTCCTTGGACCACATGCTTGGAAGAGTATACTGCAGGTCAAAGACAACAGCGACGCACTGAAAGTAAAATGACCTAAAAACAATATTTTGACTGAAATTCTGAAACCAATAACGAACGGGGTCTCCTGGAGACTCTCATGTTTATTTTGACTTCCTCATTAAAGCTGTCATCTGAAGGTGTAATGTGGATGTAAAACAGATGTGTTGCTGTGACTTGTTGTTGCCGTGTGTAAGTTGATCATCTTCATTATCTTCAGTACTTCCTGTTGTTGGAGAGTTATAATGTGTATAATTTTTATTTCAGGGCTGTGGAGTTTGAGTTTCATTATTTTAAGATTTCACTTAGCAGACACTTTTACCCAGAGAGATGCACAACGTTGAGCATGTGGGGGGTATGGTACCTTGCTCAAGGGCACCTCGACAGAGCTCAGGAAATTATGCTGACACCTCTCCACCTATCAGCCCAATTCCAAACCTTGGTCTATGCCGGGACTAGAACCAGCAACCTTTTGGTTGCTGTAGCCCCCGTTTTGTTTGATTAGTGTTTTTTTTGTGTTTTTCTTTCTGAGTTCTGTCTGCTCCTGGGTCCTCCACCTCGTGTGTTTCCTGCAGTCCCTGACACTTTCCAAGCATAGTGAAGTAACAGCAACGTGACTGTCATCAGCAGGACTGATCCTGCTCGCTGGATGATTTACACTGACAGTTTTTGAGAGCTGGGACCAGTGTTGGGCCTGTTACTGGAAAAAAAAGTAATTTATTACTCATTCTTTTGTTTGTTTTTTTTTTTTTTTTTAAGTAATAGTGTTACCTGACTTATTTCCCCCTGCCAACACTAACATAATACCCTAGAGCTTATATGACTTTTCTGTACAGCCCACAGACTTGGTGATTGAGTCTTTTTCCTCTTGATTCCCAGTTTGCGCGGCCTCTGTGTGAACGTCATCAGTGAAATTAACAGCATGTGGTTTTTTTTTTTTTTTTCTGGGGCCTGTGAAAGCATCAAAGTTACAGACTATATGAAATACACATCTGGGTCAGCTGAAGAGGAGAAAGACAGGTTTTGATATCCAGTCTAAGTTGATCTAAGCTGAAAGAGACCTTGTACCAGGACTCACTTTACACTGGACAACGATGCTGCTGTCATCTTTCCTCTGGACCAAACTACAGCAATGTGCAGATTTCAAGCCAGTGATTGTAAGCACGTACTGCTGCATCTTTCAAGCTAGCCAGGGTTGCCAGGTATGTACAACAACAACTTGAAAAACAAGCGCAGCAGCCAAAAAAAAAAAACTACCCAGACGATGCCCAACTCTACAGGAAACCCACATCCCTAGAAGCCATGAAGCGGTCTTCCTGCTGCTGATGTACACCATGAAATGAACCTGCAGATTGTCCTAGCATATCACAGAGGCTCCTGTGAGACCAGGCAGACGTTATGATCCCTTGTATTGTTTAACAGTGTGATGATCACCATTCAGCACGGCACCACGCGGTCCTAATGAGAGAATTAGAGATAAAATGACTTTTCAAACAACCAGGCTAATTGTGTTGTCATGCTTTGCCAGTTTGTTTTATCGGTTGAGATGAAATTAACGAGCCCATGCTACGATCTGTGTGCTCGATGGACATCTCACCAAAAAACCCCATCACACATACAGGAAAACACAGCTGTGTGACCATGAATGTGTGTATTCCTTAACACTCTTACATCTGTGTAACCCCCCCCCCCCTCTTACTGACGCTGCATTACATTCCTTAACACAGTACAATCCCCTCTGGGGGGACTTCCTGCATGTAATAGAGTCACACCGTATCACACTACATTAGGAGGCTACACACACACACACACACACACACACACACACTCACACACACACTGAAGTGTGGCAGAGTAACGCCAACATGAAACAGCATGTTTTCACTTCAGCTTCAAAAAAGACATTCAGATCTATTTATTATGGGATGTTTTATCATCTTTTTGTTGTTTTAAAAAAAAAAATCTGTTTTGTTTTGGCCTCTGAAAAGTGTCTTTAAAAAAGTTAAATTGTCTTTAGATATGCTGTGTGTGTTTGATTCAAGACAACATTAGGAAAAGGAATCAAAGTTCATTTCAGTCTAAGAGCTGGTTATCTAACGATCGCCTGCAGTGATGTCCTTTAAGATGTTTCAGCAGGGACTGAGGTCTGAAAATAAAAACCTGAGAGTCAGACTGAGCTGAGCGCAGTCAAACCTCCGTGGCTCCATCACTCCTCTCTGCTCGGGGCCGGCAGCTCCAGGCTACGTTAGCTGAGAGCGGCTACTACACAGAAACCTGTGAGTGAACTGTCAGCGGGTGAAGTGCGTTATGGGAAATGTAGATGCCAGGTTTTTCAAAAGAACTTAATTATTCAGTAAAACAAGAGTTTGAGAGTAAAACATGAGTTTATTTTTTAGCACTTTGTCAAAAGAAGGAAAGAAAAATCAGTTTTCACTTTCTGCCACGTTTTTTCTAAATGTTTCAGTTATTTAACCGTTTTCTCAGCAGTTTTTCAGATTAAACATACGATTGAAACGGTTAGAAAACATCCAGTATTAAACTTTTGCCTCACTTTTTGGGGGATGAGGGTTGTATTATATTCTGCTTGTGAAAACTGAGGGTTCCAGTAATAGACTGAATTGCACATCTGTCCTCCTTTCTTGGAACAAAGCTCAGAGGTTCTTTCTTTTCAGATGATAGAGACAGAGTCTGAGGTAAACGCTGCCCTCTTTGCATGTCTTTGTATTCACAGTGCCACAGGTTGTACAGGTAACTGCGAGCACTCAGGAGAAGTCCTTTCACAGTCCTGTTGGAGTCACAGCGCTCCCCTGCACACACACAGGACGTGATGAAAGCAGTGGTTTGAAGAATGGGAACAGAGATCCTGAAAGAGAAGCTGAAGTCAGACTGCTCTCACACCTCCACAAACCTTCCCATGGAGCCGCTCCGTGGTTATTTATCAGACCCCAGATTCAAAAAGTCCACAATCTGTCCTCTCCCCCTCTCTGCAATTTGGCTGTGAGTGAGCTGGTCGTGGACGGTGGCTGAGAATGTTTCCAAATATCTGAGGAGCAGTTTGTTTGGAGCGCTGAGGATGAAAACTCGACTGAGACGGCTCTGTTGTTGGAAGCTTTCAGCCAGACAAGCTCTAATCTGAAGGTGCAGTCAGCCCTGTGAGCACAAGCTGAGATTTTACCTTCACTCAGGTCTCAACATCTACGGCTGAATTTACCCCATCTGTCGTTTTCCATCCAGCTAAGATCAACAGCAGCTTCAACATGAACCACAGCATCCTCTCTTTTATGGTTTTGTTCAGATCGTCTGTTTCTGGGACATAAGGAGGATGGAAATGTGTCATCATAGTGAACCAGCAGCTGTTTGTATCCTCAATCTCCCCATTCTTTATTTCTATGTTAAACTGCAGAATATTCACAGAGTTATATTTTGTCAGTTCATTTTACAACTGGGGCTGTACAGTGGCACAACGATTAGCACTGAAGCCTCACAGCAAGAAGGTCACCTCTGTGTGGAGTTTGCATGGTTCTCCGGCTTCCTCCCACAGTCCAAAAACATGCTCACCAGGTTAACTGGTCACTCTAAATTGTCCGTAGGTGTGAGTGTGTGTGTGTGTGAATGGTTGTCTGTCTGTCTATATCAGCCCTCTGATTGACTGGTGACCAGTCCAGGGTGTACCCCACCTCTCGCCCAGTGACAGCTGGGATAGGCTCCACCCACCTGTGACCCTGAACAGGATAAGCGGTTCAGAAAATGAATGGATGGATTTTACAACTGTTTGACCATGCAGGGTAATTTTACTGAAACATCAAAAAAAATGGTTCAGACAGACGAAAGACCACAGCATTTCTGCCACGACTTAAATAGCACACACATCTGATTGAGATATTTATCTATTTATCATTTTTTAATGATTATCTTCAATTAAACTTGAATCATCCCTGTCCTCTGTCTCTGGTTACTCACAGAGTTCTTGCTCCTCTATTGGCCAGACTGAATTGGATGGGCGGAGCCTTAATGAACAACACAACAGTATTCGTCTGCAGCATATAGGGACAGTGTGGCTCTGCCTTTTACCATTGTACCGATTTGAAGCCCTAATGACCCTGTTGTAGGTGTTGCCAATGTGCAGTCAGCATCTGCAAAACAGGAAATGAAGCTGATGAGATCAGTTTTTAGGTGAACCAGTTCACAGTCTGATCTAACATGGTGCAGGTCGGTCTATCCCTCCAGCACGACAACGTCCACGTTTATGGATCTGAACTGAAACAATCAATAAAATAGTGGCTTCTAATAATCAGACATCAAATATTAATTGATCAAAGTAGAAAGAAAAGAGGTATAGATTAATTATTTTAAACTCTGCTGTAGTTTAGTTTGTCACACCCACAACCTGCTGACGGCCTCAGGATTTCTTTGCAGACCATTTTTTCTGACTGGCTTTAGTGGAGTTATTGTTGTAGCAAAATGATTGATATTTATTTGTGTGTATGTATACAAATTATCCACAAATGTGTAAAAAGATTTGTAAATACATGCACAAATCCACAAATGCGTAGACTGATTTGCAGATGATATCTGGTCTTAAATGCCTAAAAAGTCAAAGTGTTTTTTCTACAAGACCTGAAAATACAGACAAATCATCTGTTCCAGCTGAGGCGGCCTCCCAGTTGGCTGTCAGGGTGTACCAGACTTTTGAGACTGTCCAAATGTGAAGATAAAATCCAACTGTAAGAGGAGGGTTAGTTTGCCCTGAGCTCAGGCTGGCAGGCACAGGCTGCTTTTTGATGTGTGGAGACTTCTGAGGGAATGAGGCATGCTTTCAGAAAGTGTGTGTAAACAGTAGAGAAAAAGTGTAAAATAGACATTAACTTTCATGAGTTCAGAGCAGAATGAACAGGTGAACTGTTGTCAAAGGTAAGCCTTCCTTTCTGTGCACATTCACAGCTCACAGTTACATTATGATAAGCTGATCCACCTGTGGATAAAAACCATCATTAGCATCTCTGTTCCTTTATCCTTGAAGCGTGCACACTCATAATAAATTGAACTTTATGTTGACAAAACACTATTAATGTATTAATTTGATAAAAGCTAAATCATCTCATCAAATCTGAGCCTCTTTCTCTGTCTGTTACAGTGTTTAATTCATCGTTTAGCTCCGAGTGATCAGACACCAAGAGGTGATCAGAGCTGCAGGGGGCTGCAGTCCTTCACTCGGAGGTGTCGCACAGAGCGTCAGCGTGTGCTGCAACAAATCTGTCAGAGCTGATTATCAACACCTCCCTCACAAAGCTCAGTTAATCCCCAAACAGCAATAATTAATAACCCCGGCCTCCCGCTGGCTCTGGGTGCCCAGACACGTTTCTTCTTGATGATCTAGATCAGGTATTGTGTGGATGTTCTTGATGACTAATGAGGCTGAAATCAAGGCTGAAAGTGGAGCTGATGTATTGAAAAAGGTATTTTTGTTGAGCTTTGACTGATATTTGAAGTCCGGCGCTCTGCTGCTGCTGCTGCTGCTGCTGCTGCATGCAAACAGATCCAGACACGGCTCAGTGTGGGCTCGCACAGCCGGGAAGAAACGCCACAGGCACCGCACACTCTCAGCCACACAAAGTCATAAACACAGACAGACAACTCTACACACTAACATCTGCACGGCCACACACCTTCCAGCACAAACTCATCCGTAAACTCAGATGTCAACCCGTCCACCACGCACACAGGTACAAACGCCACTGGCCAAAATCCAAACAAGATTAGGCCCCCTGTTGACGACACCTGTCAATACAGCTTTCGCCTGAAGGATGCAGTTGATGTAGCACGGTGATTCATCGCACACAAACACACACACACACACACACACACACACACACACACACACACACACACACACACACACACACACACACACACACACACACACACACACACACACACACACACACACACACACACAGAAACATGTCCACTCTCAGACTGAACCATCCAGAGCTGACAAACTGAAGCTTCTCCTCGTGCTCCTTTAAAAACTTTTCCAGGTATGGCTTTTTTCCCTTTTCCTTCTTCGCTCTCAGGAAAATTCACTTTGTCCATGCTGCCACTGGCCTGAAAAAAGAGTCGAGTTTTAAACTGAGGATTCGTCTGTAACAAGGGTCTGCAACCTGTGGCTCTTTAAATCCTCTGCAGTGGCTCCTTGTAGCTTTAAAAAATGTTAGTGATAAAGAATTTGTATTTTTCTTACAGAGGGTATTGATGATTAAAGTGTAGTGGAAGCCGCTGTCAAATAATGACTAATTATTAGCAGCAGAATGCCAGCATTCCACCAGAGTGAAAAGACATCTAAACATACAATATGTGGGTTTCATTTAGGTCGGGGCACCACACAATTTTGGAGAAAACAGGGAAACTTTTGAAAGGTTTACTGTAAGAATTTTGGGATTTAATAATTCATAGAATTATCAAGTCTGGATATCAAAAGGCCGCTACATCAATTGTGACCGGTGTACAGAGGCCGTTAATTTCAACCACACAAAGACAGAAAGCAATTTCTTTGAAAAGTTTATTTACTAACTAAAAGAAGAAATATGTGCAGGAATAAATGAACAGGTGAAAGAAATGAAAGGATAAATGCATAGAGGAATGAAAAGTGAAACTGATCATAATAATTGGAATAAAAGGAATAAAGGATATAAACCACCCAGCTAATCTAACCTGACCCAAGATCTCTGGGCATTGACCACGATACACCAGTAAATGCAAGATTGTCTTACACACGTTCAGAGGCCCGAGGAGGAGAGCTGCGGTGGTGACAGAGATGACGCAGTCCTGTTGCTGATGTCTGTTGGGTGACGGAGAGGCTGGCTGTGGTCACAGGCCGGAGGTCGCTGCAGGTCAGCTGAGTGTCAAGGAGGAGATGTCCGATGAGTTAGGTCCGTAGCGTCGATTCTCACAGCGGCAGTGGCGGCTGGAACAGTGGCGATGATGCCGGCCGTCGGGTCGAGACTTTGGCAGCATTCCAAAGTTGAATCCACAGGGGCAGCCGTGATCAGCGCTCACCTCCTGACATCAGGGCGTGGGGAAATCCCGCAGATCAGCTGTGTGTCTCAGGGAGAGACGTAGGCACCGATGGGTGACTACAAACAGTTGAAGCTGCAAGACCAGGTCAAAGCCTGACCTTTTGTTACAAAAGACACTGACACTAGAATAAAATCCAGCGTTAACATTTAGTTGAACTAAATCTTCATCCCAATTTTTTTGCAAGTTTTTAAGTTTCAGAAATGTGCAAACTTATTAAATTTTGTGTTTATTCATTTTTTTTTTTTTGCACATTCATGAAAAACAAAAAACTAAGACATCATGTACAATTTCATAAATATAGAAATGTCTTATTTCGAGAATTTTTCACTTGATCTATGTTTAGAGTTTTATCTACTTTTTTGTCTTTATTGTGAAGATAAAGTAGATTCTGTGGCTCCTGAATGACTTTAACCCAGGAGAGCTAAGGCCAAACGCCTCCTGTGAAAGTAAAGGCTGCAAACCCTGGTTGGTAATGAAACAGCAGAGCTTTGACATGGAGATGTGTCTGTAAAACACTTCCACCCATCTTTTATACCATGTTTGAGTAGAATGAATCGGAGCACACCAGAGCCTCTGAAGCAGGAATCTTAAACTGTCCAGAGGAGGAAACAGCCACAAAGCTGAGTGCATTTAAAGAGCAGTAGTGATTTCTTTAATAGGACCTCTGTATCAGGTATGACACTCCTTTTATCTGTTCTGAGAAACTTTCCTGGATGGACTAAAACTGGACGATCGATAGTTTATTCCTCACTTATCTGAGTTCATAGATTTCCTTGTTTCTTTATGCTGACCCTGCACTAAAACACTTCCCCGGGGATTTCTCAGCTTTCAGTGATAAACAAGTTCACGTTCTGACAGATCAGCGCTCACCTCATTCATCATCTCTGCTCATTCCTCTGGGTGTGTGTCAGGTTTTCTTCTTAGTGCAGGATTTTTCAAATAGGGAAGTACAAGACCTGGCCAACAGTGGAGCAGATGTTATGAAGCTGTTTGGTGGTGAAATGAATGTGACGATCATCTTAGGAAGCGTTGTCTCAAAGTCAACCCTCGTGTTTTGTAGAGTCTACAGTTTC
Organism: Halichoeres trimaculatus; assembly: GCF_033239565.1. Classification (NCBI taxonomy): domain Eukaryota; kingdom Metazoa; phylum Chordata; class Actinopteri; order Labriformes; family Labridae; genus Halichoeres; species Halichoeres trimaculatus. Next base: position 268,562 of record NW_027437188.1, read on the forward strand.
AGCACGGGATTTTTAGCCTGGACTGTAATTATGGCTTTTGGTCATTGTCCAAATGAGTGCAGCGTAACCAGCTACTAGATTCTTTCTATAGGCAGAAAATCAGACATCTTTAAACTCACAGAAAGCTAGGATGTGCAAAGAAATGGGCTGTATATGTTTTTTAAAGGAAGAGTGCAGGATTTTTCTAAAAACTAAAATGTCAATGTCAATGTCAATTTACAGGAATAATTCTGCTCAGTCAGCACTCCTGGTCCTCTACATGTGTGTCAGTGTCTGTGTCTGCCTCTGCCTCTAGGCAGGGTGTAAATGTGGTTACATCAGCCAATCACAGTGCATCCAGTGCACAAGTGACTTTGTGAGCTGATTAGCAGGTGGAAGGAGCTAATCAGAGCAGCTACGATGCACCCGGCAGGATAAAAGAAATTAATTTTCTCCCTCAGGCCCTGCCCGCTCACCATCAGCCTACTATGCCGTACAAAAACAGATTTTTTGATAACGAAAAACACACACAAAGTGTGAATTAATGAAGACTGTATTTCAAGAAACACAAAACAAAAGAAACACCAAACCGAAAAACTCCCGCGCCCTCCCACTGCCAACTTAAGTCACTTATTGTCCTGAAAAGAATGAGTCTGTTGTTCTTCCAAAAGTAATCCCAAAGGTAATGAGTCCTGTCTCAGTCCAACGAAAAAATAATCCACAAAAAAAAAGGAAGAGGAAAAATAATTTATCTGCGACTGAGGAAGATGCGTCCGCCGCCACCACCACAACTGCCACGTCGACGCCACCGATCTCCTCCTCCGAAAACGCTTCACCTCTGTCCTGGAGCTCCTCCCCAGAGAAAACTCCCTGCAGCTCCCCAGGGACCAACCAGACTTGTTATCGCTGTAGAATTGAGTTTCTTTCTCTGTATGCGGGAAAGACAGACTCTCCTCCAGCACCGCTCAGGTAAATCTCCTCCCTCCCCCCTTAAATCACCTCCCCCCTGGGAGTGGCCCTTACCCACACATATTACAGACCAACATTCAACAAACGAGGGTCAATCATGACTTCAAAAATACAAAAAAATAACAATAAACCCCCCTCACACACCTTCTACTCGTGTTCGTGAGCTGCCTACCTTTACCGTGGGCCTTACAAGCTTTTTCCTAAACAAGGGTGAAGCTTGGCTCGACTTCCTCTCACTTTCAGGCACTTGAAGAGCGACGCGGGTTAGCTTACTGCTAACCAGGTATGTGTCACATACTCATGCTAACATGCCGAGTCAGGTGCATGGCTCTCTTGAGTCTCTCCCACACAGAAACGTGATGCTACAGGTGGTTGCTGGGCTTGTGAGTGTGTTCATGTAGTCCAGGTTGGAGGCTTTGGGTGTGTGCTGCCGCTGGCACTGAGCCAAGGAGGAGGAGCCCAGTTTGAATGTTGTTTTTACTGACAAGTAA
>NW_027437188.1:275000-295000 GCF_033239565.1 Halichoeres trimaculatus
TCCCTGAGGTAAAACTGACCTGCAGGAGCAAACACAGAAAGCACAATATAGTAGAATTTGATAATAAAACTGATAAATAAAAGGCATAAAACAGTGAGAGCAGGGGAGTGCATTACGGGGATATGCAGTGTACAGTATTACCCTCTATATGTGCTTTATAGGAAGATACAGCTAATAAATAAGTTTATATCCTTTTAGAGAATCCTCTAAATTGAAAAGTATATTTTCTGAGCTGGCTCTGGCCTGCTCAGACTCTGCCTCCAGTTCATCCTGACGTTTATTTGGTTCTGATCCAAAACCTGCAGCACCCACTCCCCCTTTTCCTGCAATCTGGAAATTAAAGCCGGTGTCACTGTGCTGTGAGCTCTCCAAGTAAAGAGAAGGAAACTTCTGGAAGTGTCCTCTGGCAGAAGATGCACAGATGTGTCCTTCCCAGACATCTTTACAGTCTTGGCAGAGTTTACCTTTCTGTGGCTGCGGCCAGACGATGACATCATCATCACAACCTGCGCTAAAATAGCTCTGAGGTTATGCTATTACCCCAGGTGTAATGGATTATGGGTCAGAGGATGAGCTTTAAGTCTTTGACAAGCGCAGTGCTGCAAGTTTCATCTGGTACCCTGAGGTTGGCTGCAACAGGAGACAACAAAGAGGTTCAGAGAAAAAAAGAATAAGGAGAGGAATGAGAGGAATAAGGTCTGTTTAACTCCAGAGGAAAACAAGAAGAAGAAAAAACTGATGAGATACAGAATTAAAACAGCAGATTTCAAACAGACAAAATAAAAGTGTTTGATTCAAAGATCAAGTCAAGTGACTCAGCATTCTTCGCTGCACCATGTCCCCCTCACTGTGACCACGCCTGTCAAACTCTGAACACAGACTGAGACACAGACAGACTGTTTGCACAAACTTCTCTCTTCAGGAACAGACGCTCCAGCCTCCAGCCAGTGGCCTCAAGGAAATAACAAGACTGCAAAGACCCTGAAAGACCCTGAACATGAGGAACCCAACCCAACAGAGCAACATCAACTATACACTGCAAAAACTGATCTCCAATCCAGAGTTTGTCTGACTTTTAGCCGAAACTGTCCTTTTTAAAAGTTACAAGACACACATTCAGTGACAAAACCCAGAATTTTGAATCACCTTTTCGAGCAGTTCAGGTGTTGTGTCTTTTACTATCTGATGAAATAAGTCCATTTTGGGGGCTTGCCAGCAATGCATTTATTTTCTATTGATTGGGAAAATTTGCAGTCGCGGTAATTCACATGGTTTCTTCAGGAAACACTGGGTCCATCCACTCCTGAAAACAAGACCAGAGCAGGACGCATTTCACCTGCTGGTGGGGAAGCTGAACAGCAGCTGGCAGCATGTTTGAGGTACTCACACACACACACACACACACACACACACACACACACACACACACACACACACACACACACACACACACACACACACACACACATGTCTTCAATCATCATCTTGACATTGCCCACAATTACAGAAAATATGCTGGGAAAATGTGAAACTGTGAATTGCAGGTAGCCTACGGTGTCTCTGAACAGTCAAACTGCCCTGGAAACGAGCTAGATGAATGTGAAAAAAAACAACAACAAAAAAAACCCACAAATGACGAAAGTTTCGGTGTGAGCATGCAACATGATTGGCACAACATGGGATACAGTTTCATTTTTAAGGAGCGTTAATTTGGGACAAAAAAAAAACAAAAAACAGACTCAGCCTGAAGATAAGAACAGTTCCTCAGATCCAGTTTTTACAGTGTATCGACAGAAGATCTCCTCTGGCTCAAACTGTCAGCCATGTATAAACAGAGACAGTGAACATCTGCAGTATAGTCAGAAAGACAAACTGTTAACATCCATCCACGATATCAGAAAGGAAGAGCTGAAAAGCAGACTGAGAGGAGAGCTATCAGTATGTTTCAGCAGAGAAAAACTCAGATCTTTCTCCTCTCTACTAACTTCATCAGCCAGCGTGGTGTTGTCATGGAGACCTAGTCATGCTGTAAATCAATCCAGTCCTGCTCAACCCGAGAGGGAAGCTGAGAAGAAGCATTTAGGAATAACCAGTAATATTGGCGCTAATGATGTCATGTTAAAGTGTGGACTAGGGTTAGGCCGATATCTTGAAGAGAGACTTTCTCTAGATCACTGAGAAACTCCTCACATTGTCCATCCACCATCAGTCCATTTTTTAACTGCTTATCCTGTTCAGGGTCACGGGTGGCTGGGTGAGAGGCGGGGTACACCCTGGACTGGTCGCCAGCCAATCACAGGGCTGATATAGACAGACAACCATTTACTCACACACTCACACCTAGGGACAATTTAGAGTGACCAATTGACCTGGTGAGCATGTTTTTGGACTGTGGAAGGAAGCTGGAGAACCCGGAGGGAACCCACACATGCACGGGGAGAACATGCAAACTCCACACAGAAAGGCCCACCGCCCAGGCTGGGAATCGGACCGGTGACCTTCTTGCTACCCGTTGCAGCCCTCCTCACATTGTTAAAACAAGAAGTTGTGTAAAGTCAAAATTTAAGGGCAACTGTCTGAACTGGATTTTTGAGTTTTGGGGCCAACTTCAAATCTTACGTTTGAACCAACTAATAAGCTTCTGTTGAGACAATTTATTATTCACATTTAATATAAGGTTTAGAGTTTTTTGTCCCAAGAGTTCAGAGAAGTAAAAAATGATGATTGTTTCTGGTCAGAAAATAACCCTTGCACCCACCTCCACGCTGACCACCTTCACTGAGAGAGCAGGACGGGCTGGCAGTCAGTGACTGCACCACTGAGCCACAGCTGGCCTTTAGCTCACAAATCACAAACTAAACAACCAATGATCAATCCAACAACTGCAGAGCTAGTGCTTTGATCAAAATATCAACATATTCACCTTTCTGGTGAATTCACTTTATTCTGATCCAGTTTATTCATGAGAACAAGGGAGTTAGAGACACATGTGGGAAAATCAAAATGTAGCTGGAGACTCCTGGAGATTTGAGATGGTGACCCCATTTTTGGCTGAAAGCACACTGAAAAATGTATTTAAAGCCTCAAAACCTTTAATTTGAAGTTCTGCCAACTTAGCATATGAAATGAGACCAACTTTACACAAGTAACTTAATATAGCTACTGGTAGAACAGAACATTTTTTGTTTGCTTTACCCCAAAAAATTTCAGGCTAACATTTGAAGTTTTCACCTTGAAGACAGCACGGTCCACTCTCTGAAGCAGTTCCTCTCAGTTTCTGCTCAGAATAAGACGTCAGCAGATGCTCTGTTTGGTTTCTGCAGAGTGTGTCTTAGACTTCAGATTCCTGGATGACAAACTCTGATGACTGGAGTAAACATGAGTGCACCTGTGTGAAGGCAAACTTCAATTTAAATTTTGGATGGAGAAAACCGTCAGAGAGGATGTGTGAATGAGTGAGAGCCAAAATGAATAAGGCCCCTGTGGCTGCATGGTGCTGAGGTTTCACTCTGACACGTATCGATTGTTGGACTGTATGGCTGCTGTGGAACAGAGCAGCAGACCTGAGCGAGTGTGTGCATGTGTGTGTGTGTGTGTGTGTGTGTGTGTGCGTGCGTGTGTGTGTGTGCGTGTGTGTGTGTGTGTGTGTGTGTGTGTGTGTGTGTGTGTGTGTGTGTGTGTGTGTGTGTATCAGATAGAGTAAAGGGTTTTATGAGAGCTTGGAAAATGATGTGCAGGCATCAACCAAATGTCCTCCAAACAGACACAGAAAGAGGAGAGTGAGCAGCTCTCTGTCTTTTCAGTCTGGGTTGAGTCTAACCTCCGTGCTGATGAGTGATCAGGTCGGCCTTCAGCTGGGCCAGGTTTGATCAAACTTAAGACCCCCAAACAAACAGGAAGTCTGGGAAACAGGGCCCATCCTCAGCAGAGCTCACACACAGCTGTGTGCAGTAACAGGGATGCTGGTTAAAGATGAAGGACCTGGTGTGTTGTGTGTGGACCTGCCATGAAACCAGCTTCACGTCAAACCAGAGGTGTTAGAGTTTACTGCTGAGGCTGAGCAATCACTGAAAGCCTAAATACATTTACCCTGAGAGCTTCAACACTCACTTCAGATTCACTGCCAAGATACACATCTCACTCTCTACATGCAGGCTGGCTCTGACTCTCCTGGAGAATCCTGCAGGCTCCAGTTGATGCTCAGACTAGACCGGTTGGAGACCCCCATGTCAGCACTCACTCAGTGTTTGTAGAAAACTCCTCTTGCTGACTTTAACAGCCACGTGTAGTCTCAGACACTGGGCCCGTGTTAAAACTGAACCCTGTTTCCATTAGTCCTGATTGGACGTGTTGATTGATTCTGTCCCTGTTGTGGGATCAGGGCAGGCGAAGCAGCCACTCTTCTTTATTGGGACAGACTGGGGACCTGCTGATCCAGCATTTCACAGAGCGAAGCAGACTGAGGGGAGGTGATGACTCCGTGTGAAGCGGGGCGGCTGTGGCTCAGTGGGACAGCGGACTGTATCTCAGCTGTGTCAGCTGCGTGACCACTTTTTAGTTCTTTTAAGTTAAGGATAAGGGGAGAATGGAGTCAGATTAATAATTTTAAGGTATTTTGGTCAGACAGATAGCACCACATTTCAAACAAGGACTTATTTAAGTATTTTGGAAATTCAACACTAAAAAGGGACAAACTATAACTGTGAGGTACCCTTCAGCGTGGGAAAAATGGCTGAACCTACAGTGAAGAGTACCCTGTCAGGACAGCAGTGTGGGAAAATGACTGAGCACACAGTCATGAAGTACCCTGCAAGGCAGTGTGGGAAAAGTAGCTGAGTTTACAGTTGCATTGTACCCTGTTTCTTCGAACAGATATTGAACAGTGGGAAAAGGGTAACATTAACACGTAGATGTATGCTGTACACCTCACCTCATTTCCAACACTACATGATCACTCTCAAAGAGGAAGTGACAGTAAGGAAGTGAGGAAGTGCCTGCGACACAGAAGAACAGGAGAGGTGCTGTGGCTGTCTGACACAATACAGGTTTGTGCTTTACATATGTAATTAACATGCCTATACTCCCATTTTTATAGTTATGTACAGTTGTTTTGCTGCTATAATTGTCTAGATTGTTGGACCAGTAAAGAGTGACCAACCCCTTTTGTTTGGGCTGGTCCAACAAGGTGTTGGGTTGACAAATAAACCAAATTAGGTTGTTTCAAACCCATCATGTTTTAGGGTGTAGATATGACACCATGAATGTGTTTCCTGGATCGGCTTACTTGAGGTCCACTTGACTTTTCACAATATTATCATATGAACATGAACTGTGTTTCATTTACATGGGATCACAACCTATGTGCTCGTCTCGTGGTAGGAACAATCATAAAACTCTGGTCTACCCGTGCGTAACTGTGCATGATAGACACACGTCTTGACCAGGCACCAAAAGAACCCCAAATGAAGTTAGCAAGATCAGTTCATAGGTGAACTAGTTAGCAGTATTGAAAATATTTTATTGTCTGTAGTGCAGGTTGGTCTGTCCCTCCATCACTTCTGCCTGAAACTTAAACAGACCCGGTGAGAGCTCCACGCCCTCCTCAGTCTGTGACAGGTTCAGGCTGGAGTCTGCAGCTTCTTTCAGAGCTCAAACACATTTTTGAAAAACAACTTTCCATGTTTCTGAACCTAAAATCTAAAACTCTGCCGTGTTTTAATTTTAATCCACGCTGCTGACGTCTGCAGTGATTTCTTTGCAGGTGAGTATTTTTCTGATTTGCTCTACTTTCCACCACTTTTCTGGTTACCAAACAACACGGCGTTATTTCCTCTCTACCTCTGTTGCTATGGCGTTTTCAATTGCCAGCAGGGAGAAGTTCCCTTTTCCTCTCAATGTGTCCCTCCATGTCGTAAACTCTGTGGGTTCAGCCAGCCGAACCTTGAATATTTAGGGGCGTGTTATGTTAATTACGATTGTTTTCAGCCGCCACATTTATCAACAGCTGATCAGGCGTACGCTGTGATTGGCCCTGGAATGCATGTTTCATAAATCCTGTGTAACGTTGCTGTAGGATTGTTTTTACACCCAGATCTGCGCCAATTCCCACGCAAGATTGATAAATGAGGACCAATATTAGTCACATTCAGATTATCAGTCCAGTCAAAATTTTACTGTTGCACTCAAAAGAGTTTTAGGAATAACAAAGTCACAGTGAGATAACTCTGTTCCTTTAATTCACATGCAGCATGGAGAGAAGACCTCTGCGAGGTGTGCTCTGCCATCAGTGAGGTTGTCTCACCTCATATACAGTTATGGCTGAGGTAATACAAATTTCCACAGGACATTTGTCCTGTGCCACACCAATCACACCACGCCACACTTATTACACCATACCATTTACACCACACCACAACAATTTCACCATACCACACCGATCACAACACACTATTCAAAACACACCAGACCAATTACACTGCACCACAGAATTCACACGACACCATGCCATTCATACCAAATCACAGCAATTAGACGACACCAATTACACCACACCATGCCATTTACACCACACCACAACAATTTCACCATACCACACCGATCACAACACACTATTCACATCAAACCACGCCCATCACATCAAACCACGCCAATCACATCAAACCACGCCCATCACATCAAACCACGCCAATCACATCAAACCACGCCCATCACATCAAACCACGCCAATCACATCAAACCACGCCCATCACATCAAACCACACCAATCATGTCAAACCACGCCAGTCACATCAAACCACGCCAATCACGTCAAACCACGCCAATCACGTCAAACCACGCCAATCACGTCAAACCACGCCAATCATGTCAAACCACGCCAATCACATCAAACCATGGCAATCACACCAAACCACAATAATCACACTAAAACACGCCAATCACACCACACCAAGCCAATCACACCAAATCAGGCCAACCACACCACACCACACATTGAGCACTTGTTCTTCGCCTATCATCTTAAGCATTAACCTTCTTAGTATCTAAGGTCTCTAACAAAATCCCAGCTCGAAAGGCTAGCTCAGAATCGATGAAACTATCATCTGCTCCAGAATCAATCAGAACACTAAGTGGTAGGGTACTACTTTGAAGCTGGATAACAGCAGAAAGAGAGGGATCTGTTTTGGAGAGCTTTTGTCTGGGGATGTCACTCACCAGTGTGCTCTCCTTCACTGATGAGCCATTCCTTTTGGCAGGGCATGAGGCAATGAAATGACCAGACTGACCACAATAAATACAAAGCCTGACACGTTGCAGGCGTGCCCCCTCCAAGAACTCAGGCTCCTCCCGAGAAGCTAGTTCATCTTAAAGTTGCTCAGACAGTCCCTTAATGTAGACCCCAGTAAGAGCTCCCTTATCCCACCCACTCTTTACAGCCGGAATAGGAGAATCTACAGAGTAGGCAGCTACAGATGAGGTTCCCTGCTGTAACGAAAGCAGCGCTCTGTTGACTCCCGTCACTTAGTAGGATGATCAAAAACTCTACGCATCTCACTTGAAAAACTAGAAAAGGAGTCAAGAACTGAAGACCCACTCTCCCAAAGTGCTGTAGCCCACTGTCCTGCCTCACCCCTGAGCAAGTTTATGACATAAGCTACCTTGGCTCTGTCAGAGGGATAACTAGAGGGCTGCTCATCAAAAACTAGAGAACACTGAAGGAGGGAACAGCCACAGGAACCTAAACCTAACCGAACCTAAAACCCCCGAATAATGCCCTGGAGAAGGTACAAAGGGCTCCCTAGAAAGGGCAGGAGGAGTTTCAGGAGCAGGGGAAGTCACTGGGGTACTCACAGACGCAGAGGAGTCCAAGGACTGTGAGGTCAACTGGTTGAGTTGAGAGTTGAGGAGCATGACGTTTGAGCTGGTCCTTGTAATGAGTTCATGTTTTCCACCCAGGATTCCTTGACTGGAGAGAGCTTACTGTGAAGTGTCAGAGTCCACTGGGTCCATTGTTGGCCAGTTTGGCCAAAACACATCAAAACAACCACAAAGAACTGAGTGTCCAAACCATGACAGGAAGAGCAAAGGTTAGTGTCTGAACCTGACTGTGAAAAAAATCTTGAGGTTTCCAGATCTACTGCTGGCAGGTCTGAACTGTTTTTTTTTTTAATTATGTATTTATTTATTTATTTATTCTGTGTAGATAATTTTTTAAAATCAATATTAACTATTCTTTAATATAAGTCTGGACTCACTTTCTTTATTTCTGTTTTTCAGGTAATCATTAGGGTTATGTACACTGGCTTGTCATTACAGAGTGGAGCTCTTTCAGGGGTTAATCCTCAGCCCACTTTACCTCCTTTAGCTCCTCTGAACAGCTGCAGAGCTGCTCTGAGGGTCTCACAGAGCGCGCTCCTGGCTGAGCTGTTGGGTCGCATTAGTGTGGACAGGTCTTCATGTTGTTCTCGTCTCCTCATGACACTCTCTGTCATGGTGTGTTTGTCTAAGCTGCATCTTTGATTTCCTGTCCTGAATGTCAAACTGACAAACTGAATTAGAGCAACAGCAGAACCAGATCAAAGAAGTACGGCTGAGCTGCACAGCTCCCCTTCTCTGGCCTCTTTTATTCAAGCCTGCATGTTGGTCTGTCTCTGACACAGAAACCAACATACGAGCCTGATCACACTCATGATCAATATGGAGGCAGAGATTACTAAGACACAGGCTGTTTGCTTCACTGTGTGTTTGGAGCTCAAACCACACAGTGAAGCACATCCTTTTCCAAGCTCTCATAAAACCCTTTACTCTATCTGAAACACACACACACACACACACACACACACACACACACACACACACACACACACACACACACACACACACACACACACACACACACACACACACACTGTCTGCTGATGGAGGGGAGTGCTGCAGGCGACTTGCCCCACGTTTCATTTCCTCTGCTGAAGCTGAAGAAGCTTCTTCTCAGGCCAGGTTCATTATTTGTCTGGTATTCAGACGAGTCACAGATTTATTAATTGAGAGGGTGTTTGTTTACTCCAGCTGATCCTCTGAGGATTCATTCAAAGTCAAAAGATGTAAAACCAGTATTTACTGCTGATATCAGACACTTTTTAGGACCATAGAGACAAACAGGATGAATGAACTGAGGAAGTCTGGAAACTGACTACAGGCCCATTCATGCTTGTGTTGAATATCTGGATACATATGGAGCCTTCTGTCCATACTCTACTACCTGATACACAGCACTAGTGCAGGTGTGTCCAAACTTTTTTTCACTGAGGGCCACAGAAAAAACATACCAGGGTGGGCCATTCACTAAAGATGAGGAATGTTTCCTCCCCTCTACTGTTATGAAGTTAACAAATGTATGTAAGTTAACAAATGTAGGTTAAAGATGCTGTGAGGAGGATCTGTTTCAATTGCCTCCCTCGCCACCTTCTGGCCCAAAGTCTCATACACACTGTCTGAAATGACTTTAAGGAAGGTGTGTGTTTGTTTTTGAACTAAATGGAGATCAGATGGAAACAAATATTCTCTGTTAAAGAAAACTTTTTACTGGATAGAACACACCGAGGTAAGGTATTTATCAGTACAGTTACAGCTACAGTTTGAAACGTGACATTGAGCAAATTCTGTAGTAGCATAATATGTAGTGCTATCGGCAGCCCATTGCCCTGATATTCCTGTAGGCTAACATTAAAACAAGTTAACACTGTCAGTTTGTATGTAGTTTAGTAGCTGTCTATATTTAGCTCAGCTGGAAGCCCGGTGCTCTGAGACATGTCTGTAATGTGTTACGTTAGTGAATCCTGGTCATGTCCTGCCAGTCATCTACCAAGCAGAGCTAACGTAACCTCACTCTTCATTTTATTGATTTGACGCTTTTCACAGTTTTATTACTTCAGCTGCAAACAGAGTGAGCAGACATCTTTCCTGTTATTGTGTTCAAAGTGCTCCTTCTTCTTCAACCTCAGGGCTTTCTATCATCTCCCTCATGTGTCACTCTTGCGGGTTTGAACCCGCCTCTGTACATACAGTGAGTTGTAGTTTATACTTCCTGTCGTATCCTCCAGTCAGCTCACTCCAAAGCCCTGTTCCCACCAAGCAGTCCGGTTTGGATCAGTACAGATTGGTTCAGGTTGGCTCAGTAAAGCCTGATCCTGTTAGCAGTTCTACAGCCAATCGTGCCCTTCTTGGGAGGCAGCATGTATACCAGGTGCCGATAGCCACGTCAGCTACTTCACAGCATGAGGTTACAGCAGCGTGACACAGTGTACCGCACTAATAAATCCAAAGAAGAAAAACAAGACTCAGTGAACAAAGAGCAACGATGAAGACATCCAGCAGCTCTTCTTCTCTGTGATCGTCATGTGTCTCTTTGTTACAAAGAACAATCAAGCTTTGTTTCAGAGAAGACTGTGAGCCACCAGGAGAAATACAGCATCTGCTGTCACACAGGAAGTGACCATTCTTTCAGCCAATCAGCAGACTGCAGAGTTTCTAGCTCCACCTTCTGGGATCAGATGGGTTTAGTCATTCAATGCGTGCTGTTCAGAGACGAACTGGACTGAACCACTGGATAAACATGAGGCTTAACCTCTGCAGGGCTAACATGTTGAGGAGATGGAATACAATGCAGGCTGATCGAGTTCACACACACAGCTCACTGTGGAAATTGGAGCCTTTTCCAGGATTTCTGTTCATGTTTGAACACAGCGGTTGTGCTATGACTCAATAATTGTGGTTATATTTAGCATCTCCCTGTTTTATCTTTCATTGAAGCCCTTTTCCTTAGTGCTGACCTCACTCTGGAGCAGTAATCATGACTCATTTTCTCCCCCTCCCACTAACCCAGCCTCAGCAATTAGAGGGAAGGTGATTAACCGTCCTCTGATGCCCCCGTCGCACGGCCGGTAGATCATTGACAACAAGACAGGAGATAGGAGCATCCTCTCGGCCTCCGCCAGCAAAGCTATTTCTCTTTCACTGCCAGCCTCTTTTCTCTCCCTCTCAATAAATACATAAATATCTGAACATTTCAAACCCGCTTTGCAGCCACAAGCTGTGGGACTGATGGGGAAAATGGACTGAAAGCATTACACACAGCCTGCAGCACCATCATCTCAGAGAAAACACGTTTAGATGGTTCTTCAGACTCTCCAGAAATCTTTTATTCACATTTCATCTCCACTAACGACGCAATCTCTCCTTGGGCCAATCAGCAGGAAGTATGTTGTTATTACCTGTAATTTCTTCTCTGAATTAAGCTGCTCTGAGCCATTTTGTGGCTCTTCAAACTCAGTTTAAATCTGTCTAGTGGAAAAATATGTTTTGCGCGCAAGAGAAAAAAGGTACTTTGGGGGGACAAAAAGCTGGACAATTTACCAAACGTTAGAAAGTAATCATGGTTAGTGAACTCAGAGGATCAGAAAGAGCTGTGACGTGATGAGGTGAAAACTGCTAAATTGACATTTGAGGTGATTGGTGGTAATATCACTGCCTTATGTCAAAGGTATGCTAGAATATATGGCTTATGTACCTGTGCTTTACAAACAATATTTCTAAATGTGCTCATTATGGTAAGATATATTGTTGGACACTTGATGGAAGGTGGAAAGCTCCTGGGAGGTTATGGATCACCCAGGATGAGAGGTGACCACAGTTGGAGATAATGCTTATGCCAAATAATAAAAAGGATTAATTATGTGTAATTCTGAAAACTCAATTCAGGAATTTGCTTTTGTAGCGTTTAGGCATACATTTCTTTGAAAGTAGTTAGGATAAATGAATAGAGGACAAGTAGACCTGTGGTTTGCACAGTTTCTCTGCAGACAGTGATGCATGGAGGGGGCTGGATAAACAGTTGAGGAATGCAGGTCTCAGATTTCCTGGAGGCAGAGGAGGATACCAACAACCACTGATGAAGAGCAGACGCCCAAATAGACTCATCCCACCCTGAGAAAACCATTGGTAACCTATGCATAGGTTCAAAGGAGAGGTAGACAGGGTTCAGGCTTCATGAACTGACCCAGCACATGTTGTTGTCAGGGACGTGTAACTGCACTCAGACACTCTGAAACTGCACGTTCATGGCATATTGTTAATAAATCTGTGATCATCTGAGAACCAGGACGCCTCCTGCTCATCCTCCCCCATCAAAGTATCAGCACAGAAAGATGTGAGAGAGGTCTGGAGTCAGATTAATACATTTTAAGGTTTGGTTTTGGTGATACATATAGAGCCTCATTTCCATCAGGTAATTACATCGCAGCATTTCTTAAGATGACGTTGAGCTTATGAAGCAGATATCACCGTATACGCTTCATAAGCTCATCGTAGAAATGAGCTGATGAGATGGTCGTTATTTTTTAGACACAGGGTAAACTGGGCTTCGAAATGAAGCCTCGACTGAAAGCAGACTCCAGCTTTCAGCGTCATGTCACTGTCACGATGTTTCTGTAGCACTGACTATGACCTCTGCCACAGCCTCTTTAGCTGTTTCCAGTAAATGTTTGTCCTAAGGTTTTTTCCATGGTTGGATGGGAGTTCATTAAAATAATCTTACACAACAATGGTTTAGGTTGAAACACTAGAGTATTGTTGGATTTCAGCATGCATTCCAGGCACGTTTACTTCATCGTTTTCAGTCCCTCAGCCTTTCTGTGTAAACACAGATTTTTCACTGCGTTGTAGTGTTTTCAGGTGAAGTGTTGCTCTGTAAACGAAGCCTAAGTTACCTGGTAGAGCTCACACATCAGTTGTGGTCACAGGCCAAGCTCCTGGGACGGGCACCTGGTTTGGTCAACCAGTGAGTTTACTGAAGGGATCATCACAGAGCAGAGTCAGGTCTGACTGAAACTCTACATCATGTACGTAGTACACACTACTTTGCTGCCATCCAGGGCAAGAAGGGTTTTTTCCCCCATGTTGAGTGATGAAGCCATAATTAACCACAAATAATTGCTGCAACAATATATGTCAACCTTCAGCAACATTCAGTAATTAATACGGAAAATTCACTAAGATCTGGGTCTGAGACCTCTTGACTCATTCTACCCCTGAGGGCAAAGAGGAGAAGGCTCAGATTAAGGTCTAAGTGTCCTTGGACAGATGAGTCTTCAGACATCTCTTGAAGCAGAAAGGGACTCTGTGGATCATATAGAGGGATTATCAGTCTACGTCATCATAAAGCTGTGCACACATCTTGAATGCAGAAACAGCGTTTGTCTCCATTCATTCAGAGGAGTTAGAGTTCTCTAAACACTAAATTCAACCTGTTATCAGCATCAAAATGTACGGTTCTTCTCTGCTCAGTTGTCAGTTGTCAGAAACCATACTATACAACAGAGACAACGCCTATCAAGTTTTGACCGTCACAGGGCAACAGGTGTTTTGGAGCTAACAGCGACCATGCTAACTGGTGACTCTCAGCTGAAGGTATCAGTGATTAACAGCCAAGAGCCACCAGGTAACAGGGTCACACCATGCTATTTCACAAACCTGGAGCAATTTACCATCCGTCAAAGTGCTGATATTTAGTTTAAAAATGTGTTTTATGGTGGTTAACTCCTCCACTCAGTTTACAAACCATTACACTCCGCAGTGCTTCTGCAACTAAGTTGTGCATGCATCCAACATAGTTGATAAACAAATAATCCCTCTATAGAGTTAAGTAACTCATTCACCATTTGGGAACAACAGAGGAGAAGAGTCTGGCTAGAGATTTAGAGCCATGCTGGGCTGGGAGCACCAGGCGTCTTCCACAAGCAGAGTGTGATGGGCCAGAAGGAGTGTAGACCTGGATGAGGGACCCCAGGTAGGCAGGAGCTGGTCTTATCAATGTTTTGTAAGCCAGAAGAAGAGCTCTGAATTTGATTGGAGCTGCCACTGGAAGCCAGTGAAGAGAGATCAACAGCTGGGTGACGTGTGCTGTTTTGGGCTGGTTAAAGACCAGGAGCTCTAATTTTGTAGACCAGGCACAAGCGCAGGCTCACCTGCCCTGCGCCGGTCTTCGCCGCGCGGACAAGGGCATGACCAGCGCACTTTGCAAGTTTCCTGCAGTGCCAAGATGGCGCAGTCAAGGTGCAGAGGAGCACAGAGCTGTGCGTCCACGCCTCCCTCCGAGCAAATGGCAGAGAGGGAGGAGAAAAGCCGTGAGTGGGTTTAACACAGCCGAGCGCTGTTTTCACGAATCAAATGAGCGCCTCTCCTCGTCTTTAAATGTCCCGCTGCCGAGGCGTAGCGTCTGATTGGTCTGACTGATCCACAGCACCGCGGAGAGAGTGCTGGTAGTGGAGACGGTCAGAGCCGCTGTCCCTGCTGCAGGACAATGGACAGCGGGGCACATCAGAGGACACAATGCCTGTCACCGTGTGGGTCAGCTCCCGGGACAGATTTAATCTGTTCCTTTGTCATTAATAGGAGAACAAAATTAAGAGGCAGTTACACAGCTGGCTAATCCATTCAGAATACTTTTGATCCACCTGCACTCCTGGTTTGTCATCGCCAAATAGCAGAACCTTTGGTGATATACTGTATACTCTCCCAGTGTCTCCACCTCATCCTCCTTACAATAATGTACTCCATCTTTTTAGATCAGGTTAAAAATAAAGACTAAAACAGAGAAATATGGGAAATCACAGGTAAATCCTGAGTGACAAACATTTATTTTGTCTCTTTTTTCTTTGTCTTTTCTCTCCCTCTTTTCTTTGAATTAAATGAAATGAGAGAACCAGATATATACTCAGTATCAGATGTTAAGGCTGTTTATTGTTTAACTGTAAGATGTGCATCAAACTTCCAGCTGCCGTCAGGTTAACTTTCCATTGTGACAAACGGCTTTAATCTGACATCAGATGTGACGGGACAGTTAATATAGATATAAATGTATATGCTGGTTCAGACGGTTACATTAAATAGTGATTGCTGTGATTGTTTACTGCATTAAAATGTGCCTGACACTCTGGAAACCTGCCTCTGAGGCTTTGTTGACATGTGCGCACATGTGCGCCTGTCACCAAATTACAGCTGCGTGGGGTGCACTCCGCCTTGCGCCGAGGATAGACCAGGTTGAAGTTGTCGGGCTTTCAGCGCACTTTTTTGGCACGAAATTGTCACTGCACCAACATGAATCCGCTGACACCTCCCCCTGGTGCGCCGTCAACTCCCCCTGGCGCGCCGTCACACCCATCTCTGCGCAGACGGTCTACCAAATTGTTAAATTGGCAGCGCACGGCGGTGCGCAGCACGAAATTAGCACTGTGCAGGCTGCGCCAGGCTTGCGCCAGGCTTCGCCCCCTGCGCTGCGCCACAAAATTAGAGCCCCAAATGTGCTGCTGCATTCTGGGTAATCTGCAGAGGTTTAAATGGACACGCAGGGAGGCCTGAATGGAGAGGGCTGCAGGAGTTGATGAGTGAAATCACCAGAGCCTGTACCAGAAGCTGCGTGGTCTGTTGTGTCCATAGACTGTAAAAAAAATGGACGCCCGCTTGCTCGGCTGTGAAGTCTCCACAAAAACTGCTCCCCCTGGTGGCTGGCTGCAGTATAGGTTAAAAAATCTGGCTTTCCAGATAGGCTGTAGTCCAACTTTAAAAAAATAATACTCCTTATAGAAATGCTTCTCTCCTCTGATTGTTGTGGTGATTTGAAGATATCATTTGGCTGTCTTGTATTCAAGTCCTCTTTTTTCAGAAAAGTTTCATTTTCATTAGTTATTAGAGGTTAAAAACGAGGCTTTACGTAACATTTAACAATGATTGACAGCTGATCTCGTCTACTTTTTGGGAGGATTGTAAAATAAGTCAGGAGGTAGAGTGAAGAAGTGATTAGACTCTTGTAAGGTCTGATCCTCTTGATGTTATAGAGGGTATATCAACAAGATCGAGCAATGGAGGCCACATGAACCTTAAAGGTCAGCTGGTCATCAATCAGGACACCCAGATCTCTGGCACAAGTTGGACAGGAGCCTTCAGTCTCCATTCCCAGAACCTTTATTTTCTGTCCGTCCACGCTCCGTGAGTTACACACACCTGTTCAGGGTCCCAGGGTAGTTTCAGGTCTGAGCTGATGATAACAAACTGCAAACCTCAACAAGTGGGGCTGCTCTCTGCTGCTTGACTGATTCATCTGAGGCTGTTCAGGTCAGAGAGAGGAAGGAGAGACAGGCTCGCTAAGTGTGTTTGTGTTGTGTGGGGCTTTCATGGGCCTGCCACCTGGCTGTGTTTCTGAGGCCCTAACTTTAATTCACAGCCCATTTTCAGCCCATTATGCTGGGACACTGGGGAGGCCACGGCAAATTAGAACCATCTCTACTCCACTGACTTCATCATTAAAATTAAAACACTGCTGCACCCCACCTGCCACACACACACACACACACACACACACACACACACACACACACACACACACACACACACACACACACACACACACACACACACACACACACACACACACACACACACAGAGGCTTGCACAAAGTGACCAGAGAGAACATAAATAGACAATCAACACAGGTGCTTTCCAGCAAACTTCCAACCCTTTACTAAGGACACACACACACACACACACACACACACACACACACACACACACACACACACACACACACACACACACACACACACACACACACAACCAGTGTCCAGTTACACCCTGACAGTTCCAGCGTCACAGCTCAGTTGGACGGCGTATTAACTGCCTCTGTATTTGGTCCACTCACCCAATCAAAGAGTGTGTGCAGATGTGTGTGCGTGACAGTGTGTGTGTGTGCCCAGCCCATTTACGCAGCATGCAGCAGGCTGTGCTACCACGGCTAATGTAAGAAGTAAGAATGGCCGGCCATTTGGTTGATTCAGTCTCACAGTGGGCCCCGGCCCTCACTGTGACTCAAACACGGTCGATAGAGGAGAACAGAGGAGACGCACAGAGCGAGGAGGGGAGGAAGGGAGTGGATGTACAAATATCACAGCTTCAGGGTACTGGTGGTGGTAATCAAAGCTGTCACACCAGATAATTACCCTGGTTTCTCTGTGAACAGGAGTAAGAGGAGAAAACACAGCCTCTGTGACGCTGAAACTTGAGCACACGTTCTTCATAAAAACAGACTTCACTGAAAAGCAGTAATTGTTCATTTATTCAGATCATCAATCAATCAATCAATCAATCAATCAATCAATCAATCAATCAATCAATCAATCAATCTTTATTTGTATAGCGCCAAATCATAACAAACGTTATCTCAAGACACTTTACATAAACAGTTACAGGTCTAGACCCGTAAATGTTAATACAATTTGATTAGCATTATTATCATATGAGATGGTCCAGTTCAAATGAGTCTAAATAAACACAGAGAACCACAACAGATACTTTCTGTACCTCAGGCAGGACAACTTCATCCACCGTGTGCACGTGCAGCATGTTGCATGCAGTGAGAGCAGCCACTCCCCGCTCATGCCCCATCACAAAGAAAAGGCTGGCGTAGCGGGAGCTGTGATGGCGTGAAACGAGGAAGTGAGTGTTTTGCTCACGGTTCACAGAGGAGTCACAAAAGGAGAGAGGGAGGCGTGGAAATGAGGTGAAGTGGAGCAGGAGGATGGAGATGGAGAGAGGGCGTTCAGCTGTGAGCGCCGCCGGAGTGGGAATCCACTCCATGTCTACCAGCCATGAAGTTTGAAGAGTGTCATTCTGCGCCCACACACTCAAAGACAATGAGAAGAAGCACGCATGACTGCAAACAGATTAAACTGAGCGAGCAAGAAAATAACCCACTGACGTGAGCCAGACTTCATCCAGACTTCTGCCTGAGACAGAGCTGCAGAGACGGAGCTGCAGAGACGGAGCTGCAGAGACGGAGCTGCAGAGACGGAGCTGCAGAGACGGAGCTGCACAGCATCAGAAAAATGAACACCCTGAGGAAAGAGCTGCAAAAACCTGCAATCGGGGAACCTGGAAAAGGGGAACGTCCTGTGAACGTTCATTAAGTCAACATGAATGGAAAGTGTTGATAAACACTAAGACACAAGATCACGGGGCTCCCTGGAAGATTAACCCTTTCCTGGTTCATGTTGGGCTGTAAAACCTCGAACCTGTTGACTCTTGGTCAGACTCTACTCATTGGGCTCTAATTTTATAGCGCGGGCGCAAGCGCAGGCGCAGGCGCCCTGCGCCGGCCTTCGCCACGTGGACCAGCGCACTTTGCAAGTTTCCTGCAGTGCCAAGAGAGGCACAGTCAAGGCGCGGAGGTGCGCGTCCACACCTCCCTCCACACAAATGGCAGAGAGGGAGGAGAAAAGCCGTGAGTGGGTTTAACACAGCCGAGCGCTGTTTTCACCAATCAAATGAGCGCCTCTCCTCACCTTTAAATGTCCTGCGGCCGAGGCACAGCGTCTGATTGGTCTGAGTGATCCCCAGCACCGCAGAAGGTGGATAGACCTGAGATCTTCTGTCCCTGCTGCAGGTCAATGGACAGCGGGGCGCATCGGAGGACATGAAGCGCGTCACCGTGTGGGCCAGCTCCTGGGACAGATTTAATCTGTTCCTTTGTCATTAATAGGAGAACAAAATGAAGAGACAGTTACACAGCTGGCTAATCCATTCAGAATACTTTTGATCCACCTGCACTCCTGGTTTGTCATCGCCAAGCAGAGCCTTTGGTGATATACTGTATACTCTCCCAGTGTCTCCACCTCATCCTCCTTACAATAATGTACTCCATCTTTTTAGATCAGGTTAAAAATAAAGACTAAAACAGAGAAATATGGGAAATCACGGGTAAATCCTGAGTGACAAACATTTATTTTGTCTCTTTTTTTCTTCGTCTTTTCTCTCCCTCTTTTCTTTGAATTAAATGAAATGAGAGAACCAGATATATACTCAGTATCAGATGTTAAGGCTGTTTATTGTTTAATTGTAAGATGTGCATCAAACTTCCAGCTGCCGTCAGGTTAACTTTCCATTGTGACAAACGGCTTTAATCTGACATCAGATGTGATGGGACAGTTAATATAGATATAAATGTAGATGCTGGTTCAGACATTTACATTAGATTGCTGTGATTGTTTACTGCATTAAAATGTGCCTGACACTCTGGAAACCTGCCTCTGAGGCTTTGTTGACATGTGCGCACATGTGCGCCTGTCACCAAATTACAGCTGCGTGGGGTGCGCTCCGCTTTGCGTTGAGGATAGACCAGGTTGGAGCTGGCGAGCTTTCAGCGCACTTTTTTGGCACGAAATTGTCACTGCGCCAACATGAATCTGCTGACACCTCCCCCTGGTGCGCCGTCAACTCCCCCTGGTGCGCCGTCACACCCATCTCTGCGCAGACGGTCTACCAAATTGTCAAATTGGCAGCGCACGGCACTGCACCGCACGAAATTAACACTGCGCCAGGCTGCGCCAGACTGCGCCAGGCCTGCGCCAGGCCTGCGCCAGACTGCGCCAGGCTGCACCAGGCCTGCACCAGGCCTGCGCCCCCTGTGCTGTGCCACAAAATTAGAGCCCATTATGTCTATTTGTCGTGGTAGTCAAGATAAATTCAAACTGATTTTGACACAGTTTTATTTTGAAAGTCACCGGGTGTTTTTAGGCATTTTCCAGACACAACTTTCTGTCCTGCTTGACCTGCTTTGTGCAAATTGGTAATGTCACTCATTTTCACATATTTTAATGTTTTCAAATCTAAAAATAAATTCATGAGAAATTTTCAAAAGTACAATCCTGTTATGTTCTCAGTTTGAGAGGTCTTCTCGGTTTGAGAGGTCTGACTTCTCCAGCAGTGTAACCAGGGTGAAGGATTCTCTTGTTCCACAGTGTGGTTTTCAGACATGTCAGGATCAGGTTACAGCATTATTAAAGAAGACTAATGTCAGGAAGGCTGCTGGCCCTGATTCTATCTGCGGTCGCACTCTTCGTTACTGTGCAGACCGGCTCTGTGGAGTTTTCTGTACACTTTTTCAGATGTGTGCCAA